>NC_088859.1:2929113-3229113 GCF_963853765.1 Magallana gigas | reverse complement strand
CGTAAACATTGGCTGTCACCAAATAGGAAAATCGACGGTATTTTGAAACGAGCTCTATTTGGTACATTTTTATGAGTACTATGTAAAGTACTAGTAACTTTAAACATTAACTTTTTAAATGTGATTCAGGTTTTTGAAAATGAATTCTTTATATTTTTAAATCGACAAAAAAACTTATCGCTAAACTGAATTTAAAAAAAAAATTGTCGCGTTACGTCTCGGGAAAAAAAATCTTGATTAACAAGCTGGTTTCTTTATGATGATTATTATCAAAATAAACGCGCGTTATATACATTTGCATTAAATACTATTGTTGAACAAAATATCTATTAATATTCATTTCTCGTTTATAAAATTCATATCTCTCCTGAATAATTTCGTGGCAGTAAACTGGTAAAAATAACACCTAAATGAATGAGTAGTAATAGCGACTTACTACTTGAATGAGAAGAAATCAATCAATCAATGATTTGATAGAGGTTTTTTTTTCTACAATAAACATGTTTTTTGTTGCTGTTCAAGATAAATTCTCAGAATCGGTTGACAGGTGTATCAATCGTGTCGCAATCTTCTTCAATTCAGACATAATATCATGCTAAGGCGCGTGCACGTTTTTGTTACGTTCAGATGCACAGGGAGGTACGAAAGAAAAAGAACTTATATCGTAAACACTTTTGCTTTTATTCTCGCACATATATGTTATTCCAATCTAATTAAAATTAGATGTTAGATCCGCTCGCTTACTCGCTACACAAACGTTTGTATAGCGAGTAAGCAAGCGGATCTAACATCTAATTTTAATTAGATTGGTGTTATTCAGAACTATCTTCAATTTTGTCATTACTAAAAATGTAGAAAATTCTACATGTATTTACTACATGCACAGCTTTGGTTGTGACGTGAATTATTATTTTAACGTATTGGTTTCTTTAATAGTTTAAACTATGATATCTGATTATCAAAACGTATATATCGTTATTTATTTAACAGTAAGATAACAAATACGCAACATAGTCTCAATGACTCTTACTACTCATTTTGATCCAATATGTCTTTTTTAACTTATCACAAACAGATCATTACATGTACTTATTCAGATCCATATTGCACCAATTACGTCTTGGAAGTGCAACAGAGACTGATAAGTTGAATCAAATTTACGTGGACATAATTGGTGCTTACATGCGCATGCGCGGATCCAGAATTTTTTTTCCGGGGAGGGGGTCCAATGGATATCTATGTTTGGCCGGGGGGGGGGGGGGTGTTAGACCTCCATCCGACCCCCTCCCCCTCTCTAAATCGACGCATGATGCACATAAACTTCTTTATTACTAGGTGATATCTCGCGCAAGCGCGGGAATGAACACTTCACACATTAATATGATAAAATGTTTAAAATTATGAACTCTGTAGGTTTTTTTTTGTTCATTGTGAGCACACTTTATCCAAAAAATTTCTTAATTGCTTTCTTAACCTATTCGTTTAAATTGAAATAAAAACACAACTGTATGGCTGAATATTAAAAGGAGAATCGCAGCTAACTGAAAAAACGAACTTTTTAATTTTATCTTAAACACTGCGTCGTATCTCTTAATTTTCTTTAAGTCTAATTTCACAATATTTTTTACCACTGTCCCAAAACAGAATTTCAGTTAAAAAAAGCTACTTGTTTTAAAAATATGTGTAAATGGAAATTGGCTAGCAAAGAGGGTATACATATTGTGGATATTCTGGTAAGAGAAGTAAAAAGTTCAGATAGGTTTTCTTAATTTTTGTAATTACATGAGGTGTCACACTAGTAATTCCAAGGGAAAAACATCAGGTTAACCAAAAAAAAAATGCTGAGTAGGGACCCCCCTTAAAAATTCATGCGTTGAATCATTGAAATAAGGAAATAAGATTATTCCGGAAAGGGTGACCTATAGTATAGCAAGCCCGCATTATGAATATAAATTTAATATTCATTTGTTGCTGTCTTACTCCGACACACTCTTCTTTTCCCATCGTTTTTCAAAATCATAAAATTTCTTGTACCTTCTCGCTATTTCCATCTTCTTGTGTCTAAGAGTAACAAATTTCAAATGAATGGACAGAAGATCATTTAAATCGTTTGCACAGAATGTAGAAAAATCTTGTATAATTTAAGCTTCAAATTCTAGTAAGAGCAAACCAATAGACTTAAAAATAGGGAACCTATTTGTCGAATGTCTTTCTCCTTCATAAGTCTATAATTGCCTAAAAGGATTTGAATTCGAGTTACAGGTAATTCAATCTAGGTAAATATTAGCCGTATAAGAAATTAAAAGCTGCTCGTTATGGAGTAATCTAAGTCTTTTAGAGCCTGGCTGTGAGCCGTCGGTGAATGGTGAAGGTGTTGGGTGACCCAGACCTGGCGTTTAGCGCCGCCTGATCCCTCTGTCTGTGTGTTTGTTTCCGAGATAAGGTGTTTAGGGCTATACAGCCGACAGTGTTGACTGAATGAATACCCCTCCACAATATCGAATGATAATCTAGAGGAAACGGAGTGTTAATGGCTTAAGAGATAGATAAGTCGCAAGAGTGAAGATTTGCTTCACTCAGAGACGGGGATCGGAAATAGATCAGGTACTTCCAACAAGACCTCAGCCACACGAAAACTCGCGCGGGACCTCCCGTCAAAGCAAAACAAGAGGAACTTTCCCTAGAACTCGGTGACGGAGAAACAGAGCAGAGACTCCGGTCCTCAATGACGGAAAACTTTCACACATGTTAAGCGACGGTGGATAACCTTGGCCGGGACCTTCCACCAAACCTCAGTGACGAGGAAATGCATTAATTCCTTATATGTGACAATAGAATTACAAGAAAAATATTCCCACCAAATTTCTGTCAGAGGAAAAAGGAGAAGCTCACGCGAAACTCGGGCGGAACTTCTCATCAAAACTTATAGGAAAAGTGGGGGGATACTTCTCATTAAAACTTACAGGAAAACTCGGACGAGAATTCTCCTCATCAAAACTCGCTGACAGAAGAAACCAGAAGAGAGACTACCACTGGGATGCTAGCGCTCCTTCCCTCGTTACTTCTGTGGTCGGTGTTTCCCTTCTGCAGCGGGGGGAGGTACCGGCGATCCGCTGAGTGGGGAGCTGACCTGGCCCCCGGGCCCTATTGTGCCTCTAGGGGACAGCCTCAGTGCTGCACGGGGAGAGACGACAAGTGCTCTGTGGAGGTCCTCGGGTCTCTGTGTTACTGTGACTCGTTCTGCACCAGGACCGCCGAGGATTGCTGTCCAGACTATGACGTCACGTGTATGGGAATCGCACCTGTCACCAAAGGTATATTCTTAATGTTTCATTTCGTCAAAAAAAAAAATCAAAACTCTTGGATTTACATGATTTATTCTGTTTTTGCTGATTCTCTATGTTGTACAAAAAGCAATCAAATAGATCAGAGTCTAGCTATTTTATTTCCAATCATCTCCTGTTTGTATAATTCCCCGTTCCTTTTTCTTTAGACAAGACTGGAGTAAAAACAGATTTTCATTTTATATAAACAAATGTCAGTTTATTCCAATCCTAGTTTCCTATCCTAGATTGCACTCATTGCTCATTGCAATGCATTGTGTGAACGTTGTGTTTCCTTACGTTCATATTTTTATGAAACAGTAAACAGTTTATTCTGAATTGTATCTAGGTTAAATATTCATTTGGTCATCTTGGACGCATTGATTTATGTCTTTAAAAGCAAATTACAAATTGTAGGTTAATGGTACGTTTTGGTTGTACTAGTATTAGGTACAGTATAAAGTAGTCTGGGGTTGTATAGGTGTCATAAATCGAGTACTCCGGTAAATGGGTTTTATTTGTGACGACGATAATCACTTTATGACTGAGGTTTTCGGTAACTATAAGTAAAAGCCCTTCAATACCCACTACAGAGAGTGGAATACCTACATGTATACCCTTATTTCACTAACGCTCTGTCCGTTTCTCACTCTTCCTTTTCGGTTGTAGCTGGTTGCAGGTTTAATGACCATGAGTACAAGCCTGGAGAAACTCTACGAGAGAACTGCAACGTGTGGTAAGATGTTGACATCAACAACTCTGTTTGTCTGTCTGTCTGTTACTTGCAATACACTCACGCGCGGAGAGGGGATCGGGGAAAGGGGGTGTCGGGACCGTCACTCCCCTTGGAAAATTCAAACCTATTAAATTGACGTTAAAATTACCGAAAAACAGGTACTAGACCCTCCCCCAGCAAACACAATCATCCCTGGTAGAAAATGCCGTAAGTGGTCATCTGAGATAATTCAAAATACAAACTAGGGCCGAGGAAATAAGGAATTTCATCTACCGGTAACGGTGTACTGTAGGACATCCGGTTACGGTGTACTGTAGGACATCCGGTTACGGTGTACTGTAGGACATCCGGTTACGGTGTACTGTAGGACATCCGGTTACGGTGCACTGTAGGACATCCGGTAACGATGTACTGTAGGACATCCGGTAACGGTGTACTGTAGGACATCCGGTTACGGTGCACTGTAGGACATCCGGTAACGGCATACTGTAGGACATCCGGTAACGGTGTACTGTAGGACATCCGGTAACGGTGTACTGTAGGACATCCGGTAACGGCGTACTGTAGGACATCCGACGCGTGCAATCTCCAGGTTATGATACTTACTGGTCTGTGATTTCTGAGCAACCTGGAAGTATTTAGATATAAATTGTAAAGCTTCTATTTAAGCTAGATATTTCTTATATAATTGTAAATAAGATATTTTGTCATTCTTTGAATTCTTGTTAAGAAAGATTAATGAGAGAGAATTTTGATTTAATTAGTTACATCGCATTTTATAATGATGTAAACAAACTGGTTTACGGTAGGAACCTGTTGTTCATTCATGGTTTTCATTCTTCTTGAAAATGTTTTATAAAAAAGACAAGAGAGGGAGACAAGAACATATATTTTTTGGATCTTGAAGGGTTGGAATTCAAATTAAACCTTGCAGCAATGTATTCACCGTACCATCACTGTTACCGACCTGCATGTCGCACAGATTTAGTCAAACAGAAATTACTCATGTTGTGGTCTACTATTTTGCATAAATCCTGATTGCAAAACATAAGTAAAACATTAGAAATCGCACTGGGTCAGTGAATGCATGTCTCCGTCGAATATATAGGTAAGTAGCGCGTGCGGTGGAAGGTGACCTTGGAAACTGTCACAAGGTCGGGGATACACGCAGCTCACCAGATGTCAGTACACAAAAGCTGATAGACCGTCAAAACATACAGATGGAATCCGGAAAAGCACAAGACTGTAGTAAAAAGTTTTCTTCAAAGGGTAGTACAATGTGATCGAGCAATATCGTTGCTATTGATAGAGGCGCGTTTTGAACAGAGAAGGGTGATAGCAGTCGACGGATGATGGTCCTCAGCTGTTGCAAGAATTTACTGTCCATTAAGAGTGATTTATTTACCTGTTAACACAGGGTAGATATCTAACAGAAGTTCGCAGATTATAAATGTAACGCCCGCCGGAATGTCTTTTGAATATGCAAAGATTTATCAGGAAGAGTTATAGAGATGCTTATGTTCTTGATTCCTTCCGTCGGCCAACCATTCTGCCCCCCCCCCCCCCCCCCCCCCCAGTGTCGAGTTAGGAGTATACAAGACTGTAGACCTATTTATGATCGAAACGACGTGGAGTTTTATTTTCAAATGAAATTTTAAAGTAACTAAGCATGGCAGTAGACAAGAAGCTGACACTTTATAGCCATGGTTACTGTTACAAGGAATCTTTGCCTTACACCTTAAAATTTGATTTTTAAGTCTGTAATCATCTTTCAGTGTCAGTGTAAACAAAATTAATATGAAATCATACGTTTTATTTTCTTCATATTTCGTCTTTAAATTAAACAAAAATATCTTATTATTTATATGTATTTTTTTCTTCCATAAACAGTACATGTAAATTGGTACAGCCCGGCCGCTACGATTGGATGTGTTCGAAAAACACTTGTTTGATTGACTCGGATCGGTTAAATCAAAGTGCTGAGGTCTTTGGGTAAGGAGAGAGAGAGAGAGAGAGAGAGAGAGAGAGAGAGAGAGAGAGAGAGAGAGAGAGAGAGAGAGAGAGAGAGAGAGAGAGAGAGAGAGAGAGAGAGAGAGAGAGAGAGAGACCTATTTTCACTCAGAATGATATCTTAATTTCAGTCTTTGTTTACTCTATTTGTTCCTTGTACACATTTAAAGTACTTTTCCAGTGGGTTGTTTATATTCAGTGCATCCCGAACGTTTGTTACAGATGGCAAACTGCGAACTACACTCGTTTCTGGAATTTGACGTTTACACAAGGAATCAACGAACATGTCGGGATAGAGACAGAGAGCAGAGCAAAGAACATGTCCTCGCTCCATAGCTACTCACGGGATCAGCTTCCGATTCACTTCGATGCCAGGATAAACTGGACGTCGTGGATACATCCGGTCCGAGACCAGAAGAACTGCGCGTCATCCTGGGCTTTCTCGACAGTAGGTAAATCTCCAACTTCCGGGGCGGCCCAAGGGCCCTGGGGTAACTGTAAACTTATAATTCAAAGGAAAGTCAGCATCCAAACGTACCCGAATTATGGATTGAAATTCATGACGAATAATAACACTGTAAAGATTTTTCATCGATCGGATTAAATTTTAAATTAATTAAATTAAATTAATGCAGTTTTTAATTCGAATATGCTCTCAGTAGTTTAAACAATCTATTGTTATGAAGGATAATGTCATAAATTCTTATCTCAAATTTTATACAGCTATATGTTCCTTTTATTTACGAAATTCTGACCATAAATCTATCTTTTTAATAGATATAATTGCATAATAAGTTCTTACAATTTCATGATAAATAAACAAGCAATTTACGTTTCAATTTCAGATGTGGCGGCGGACAGGCTAGCGATAGAGTCTGAGGGACTACTGACCAATCAGCTGTCGCCTCAGCACCTAGTGTCCTGTAATACAGGGCGGGGTCAGAGAGGCTGTCGGGGAGGGTCTACGGAGAAGGCGTGGTGGTTTGTCAAGAGGAGGGGGTAAACTTATAGGCCTTACAGTGATTAGCGTGGCTTTATTTACGACCATCAGATTAAGTTGTTGATTGTGATTGTTTATTTTCTGTTTTCAGGATAATAACGGAGGAGTGCTACCCTTACACTGCCTCTGACGGTGAATGTCTGGACGGGGAGACCACGTGTCCCAATGCCAACTCCAGCACGGCCAAGATAGTCCTATACGTCACGCCCCCCTACAGAGTCAGGCAAGACGTGAGTACAAGTCACGCTCAGTAGGAATTCACAGATACTTCACGATTTCATTGCACAGACCACTAATTGGTGGGCGGATACACATTATATTAAACTTTACATCACACGACGAAAAACGTTTTTAAAATAAGCTTAAATTACTTTTATTTGCATGGACAGTTTACATTAAAATATTAATTGTTAAAGACACGCTTCTGTGTATAAGTTATGCTGTTGTGTGTCGCAAGTTTTTTAAAAAGTAGTTGATATATGTTTTGAGAGACAATGTGTTTGTTGATTCTTATAGAAAAAGATTTTTTTTACTAGGAAGAAGACATTAAAGCCGAGATCTACCGGAACGGCCCGGTACAAGGTTTGTTTTTTATCATCCGGTCCTACTCTGCAATCAATCTAATTCAACCTGTTAAGGTGCAGCTAACCTCGATATACTCAAATTCATGACCAATGAAGAAGGAATGCAAACAAATGTCTTGTAGGGCAACATTTAACACAAATAAATTATTTATCTAGCTTTACTTTTTTGACTTAAAATACTTTACGTAACAATAATAGTACTATCGACTAATCATGTCCTTATATTCAACAACTTTTTAACATTTTGAAGCCACTTTTCGGGTGTCCTCGGACTTTTTCATGTACCGGTCCGGCGTGTACAGACACACAGGAGCGGACCTGGGAGAGAGCAGGCTGTCGGTCAGAATAATTGGGTGGGTACAAATCTCAGGTCGTCAGTTAATACAAAATGGCGGAATGGGAGAGGACACATCTCCGTGTCTGTCTCAAATTTTACAGAGTTTTCGTTCATCTTTTGTATGAAGTATTTTCATTTGCTTGAATCAATAATTGCATGTTTTAAAGACATGCGATTGGACGAGGCAGCATCTGAAACTACTGGACATAAATTATTCGTTGGTTTAAATTGGAATTCTAATTTGAAATATCCATTAAAATGGAATTATGATGGGAATTTATTGGCTTACATGTATGGTAATGAAAATCAAATTTGCAGTTGTAGCACCTTTAGGTTATCAATTAGAAAATTTATTGATGATTTTATTCTTTCATTAATATCTTAAGTACACGGTTTCATAATGTTAAGAGGCAAATAAGAATGACAGTTGTTGACTTCAAAGCGAGATACATAGCTCATAATTTTATATTAACTAAACAAGGCCAGTCTTATGCTTGTTTTACATGGTAATAGTTTCATATTAATTATACTTTTTTAATAAAAAAATGATCATAAATATTTTTAAAATCGCTGGGCACAAGTCTTTTTGATTTAAAAAATATATGGAAAGTCTCTTCAGAAAAATATTTGTAAACTTAAAAGAGTTTACAATTACACGAACTTTATCAAGGTACAATCATTTTTAACATTTCTTAAGACTTGTGAGCTCAGCAATATGGTACTTGAGGATAGCTCGTGTTGTACAAATTGTCAGTATGCAGTTGTCGTTAACATTTTATTAGATTTATTCCATGCATTGCAGATGGGGTGAAAAAACCAATAAAAAGGGCAAAAAGAGAAAATACTGGGTAAGAAACCGACTGTGGAAAAATGAAATACGTGGTATTTAGACATGTTACCCTTTATTTAAAGTGTCAACCATACGTATGATTAATTTTAAGTAACTTGTGGCATTGTAGATCTGTTTAAACAGTTGGGGGACGAAGTGGGGCGAGAAGGGAGCGTTCCGTATCGTGAGGGGAGAGAACCACCTGGGGATAGAAGAGAACGTCCTGGCTGTCCACGCCGACCTTATCCGGTCCCTATCCATCCACCCCAGCGACCGTATACGTGACCAGGGCTTAATTAACATATACACCAATAAACAAATAGTGGTCATTAAAAGACCAAGACCGACGGAGCAGCCTTAATTAATATTAATATGACGTAATGGGTATCACGGCAACCCGCCGCCCACGAAAGTGTCGTCACGACCCCCCTCGGTCTTGAAGATGGTTGCGTTCTAGCTTTGGTCGGTTTTATGTGTGACGTGTAAGAATTTTGTAGGATGTGCTTGTTTTGTTTTTGATTAATTCAGTGCGTGACCCAACATTACTTCTGATGACAGAATGCAGCTGTTTAAAATAGGTCTGCCTTGTATTACCGGTGTTCAAAATAATGTTTTCCGTTGATATATACAAAAGTGTGTTTATGTGTTAGTGGGGCATTAGTGGCTCATGAAGGAAGTAATAATTCAAATGTGATGCCAATGCATACTAAGTGTGGTCGACTGCACTCTGCATGAACATACAGACATAAACAAGCTAGAATATTAAAAATGAAAAAAAGAATAATATTAGCATATTTTTGTCCATCGCCTAAAATTGAGAAATTAAAAAAATATGTAGAAACCAAACTTGTCGTTTGTTCTTTACCAGAACCTAATAGTAAACACCACTCATTGGTGCATTGTGTTTCCTTATACTGCATAAGGGGAAATTTTTCGCCCCTGTTTTATAATCATTGTCGGTGGACGAGTTGAAATCAAACTAATTATACTACGTAATGCTGATTTTTGCCGAAATGAGGCTATTATTTTATGTGTGTAATTTTAAAGCACAATAACCCAAAATTAAAACGGAAAAGAGAACAAAACAGAACCCACTATTTTTAAGATAAAATTTAAAAAATTCTATTCCAAAAACTAACGAGTCTTAAAGTACATGCATGTAGAACTACGTTTTAACCCCCCCCCCCCCTTAAAATCTGTATTTTCTACTTGAAGTTACACAAATTCCCATGTTACTTCCAAAATACAATGTTTATTTTCCCCTTCAAAATATTTGTACATTTTTATTCGTTTATTTTTCACTTTATTTTAATTTTATTTATCAGTTACTTATTCGACTTGAGTTCATGCAGATTTGTTTCCGTGTTGTATATTGTCCCCCGGTTTTACTCTAAATGGGGAATAGAAATTTATAGCTATGTCCGTTCGTTTGTCTGTATGTCATAATGTTTGCGCATTTCCGGTTTATATCATAAATTAAAATTTTTTACAACGAACTTTTAAATAAAAAATTACCGACCCTTACTTAATTTTTATATCTAAGCGATTTATATAAAGGATTGTGACCTCCTATACCTCCTTCTTTTGTGGGAGCTAAATAAACACCAAGTGACAGACACAAACTCATTGAATAAGTCCACTAGGTTTTGTTTCAATATGATTTTGTTTTGCTCTTTGGAAATAGGTACTTCAAATATGGCGTGCGAAATTTTCCATCATTTAACCTTTTTTGTTATTTCTATTGAAAATCTATATTATGAAATATTTGACGTGCTTATAAATAGATAATACAATAAACGTAGAAGAGTTTCTAATTTTGATTTGAGAGAGAGAGAGAGGTATAAGATATAATTTTTTAAACCTTATTTCAAGACAGGAGATGCCTTTTCGATGACTACATCTTTGTTATCGGCGAATTGCATGCAGCATCACTCTTATTCTTTGGACATATGTTTTAAAAGCAATTATATAACTTGTTATTCCTATTTGAAAAACTCCAGTTCGAAAATATATTATTCCTGTTCTGGAAATAACATGCATGAGAACAATTAAAAGTCAAATGAAGATGCAGAAATCTGAATACCAGGAAAAAAATTATCATACATGAATACAGGTATACGAAAATTACGAGAATAATCTAACATATCTATATAGAAATAAAAATTCATATCAAAGTACTCTCTGTACATAGTATTTTGTGTTCTTAACCTCCAAAACTCTGTTAAGGTGAAAATGATTAATCAAACCTGACCCTTTTAGATATTTTAACCTTCACCACATTTACTACATCGAGTCGGGCCTTCGGAATAATGAACCTTCGGGCTACTGGGCAAATCCCCTTGAAAAATGTGAAGAAAGTGTTGAGTTGAGGTGTATAACTCTAAGGGATTACATCTCACCCAGTACGAGTGCTTACTAGCTGAACAAATATTGGAGCAGCCTTAGAGTTTTGATGACAGTTTATGCCAGATTACGAGAGACCTGGTACATAAAATGCTGACTACTCAGATGTTGAAGGCGACAGTCCTCAATCATCAATTAATGCATTTCTAATTTCGCTGTTTTAAAGCCGAAAATAGTGTGTTGATGAACTGTTTGAGGTAGTTCAAATCACAGAACTCTGAAGTTTTATAAGTAATAAAGCTGAAAAAATAATACATGTCACTGGCGAATTTAGAGGGGCCAGGGGGCCCAGGCCCCCTTTTGTTATGAAGATTTAAAAAAAATATATAAGACGTGTAGAAAAAGAATTTCAAATCAATTTTTGTTGTTATTTATCGTTCTTAAAATACATGTATGTCAAGTCTAACTAGAATAGCCCATGAAAGTGTCTTAAAACACCTCAAAACCCGGGAGCTTCCGGGGGTTTTGCCCACTGGGGGCCTCAAGGCGGTCCCCAGACCCCTGGCCGCCCCGGGTCCCCTTTCAACAAATCCTTCATCCGCCACTGCATAAATCCTATACTAAAAGTTCATAAAACTTCCGACTCCTGGTTCTAAATCGTATGTAACAAAAATACATTGTCATTTTATGCATTATCTTCAAGTTTTATTATTGTATCTGGTAACAGAAATAAAACTATTCAATTAAAGGAAACACATTTTTTGTACAATCGGCTATTGCGTGTCATCTTTCCGGATGATGTATTATTACCTTGTCGGTTTTGTAAGTTATAATTTTAAAGCGCTTGTGTGATCAGGATTTGTTTACGTTTTGCTCGAAAATGAGAACATGTTTGAACATAGTAACAGGACTTTTAAATAAGTCTTTTTTGCATTGTTTAATCGTTTCCGTATATATTTATGGGTGAATATCTACAAACAGCGTAAAACGGTCGTATGGTAAGACTTATTTTATCAAGAGTTTACATGAAATCTGAGTGCAATCAACAGGTCCAATATGATCTCATAATTTAATGTTAGCTATGCCATACATCTTTCTGGAGTATTCTGAATAGCTTGATAAACATAATGATAAAACTATTTATATGCATATTTCACCAAAAATTTTATTGTTAGAAATTGACAAAAAATCGCAAAAGTTTTTAACAATGGTAAGATCTTATAGTTGCGCTATGGACTATTCAAAAGGCAAACAAATTTAACATTGCAACTTTTGAACAATTTTAAACAAAAAATCTCTATCTATTGTTTTGTTGACTGGCCACCACCTTATGTGCATTGGGGTGTGGATACTTGAATGAATTCTTCACATTGTGCTGAATTATTAAAGTAAGAAGAAATCATGTGATTTTTCATACTATCTGATGAAGATAGTTTGAACCATGGTGTATTTATAAATATTGAATAATTAAAATAAAATGTGCTGCATAAATATCTTGGGAAAGACTATACCAATCAAATACCTTGTTTTTCATATAAGGCCTAAAAAAAATAATGGTGTGTTTAGGGTAACACTGATGAAAAAATTAGGTTAGGTAGGTAGGGATTTTTTTTTATTTTATCATATTTTTTTTGTATGAATCCTAAGAATGATTGTTTGTTTCATATTTAATAACGTATTTTTTATTGGAAATAAGATAAAATTCACAATCGGATAAAATCAGACATCTAAAAATGTTAGGATCGGGCCATTTTTGTAGGTTAGGTCGGGTTACCCGAAACACACAACTTTTTTTTTAGGCCTATACTGGCTTTAACATTTCATTCAAGAAGTAGCAGCTAATGTGGTCATGAATTAATTGCCCCAACACTAGTACAAAGTCTCTGAAGGAGACACAATTTGATGAGTAAATTTTACATGCACTGTTTACAGAATAGTTCAAACTTCAAAGGTGAAGTTATCAATGCAATGAAGGTCGATTTATTATACATTCTGAAAAAATTTCAAATGCATGACAAAATAGCTCAACCTCAAGCTACGGTAAAACATGGTGATAGCAAACAATTCTAATGAATTGACGCTTACAGCAAAGTTAATTTTCAATCCCAGTGACTTTATTACATGTAAACTTGACGTATATAGCGAATTACGCTTATAATGAAGCAAAATTGCCTGTCCCTGGCACTTTGTTATAGGCATCTTTTACTGTATACTTTGTTTTTTACTGAATAGCAAAATAAAGCTATATAGCTTATTAGCTTATTTAATTAATATCTAAATCAAGAAATTGTACTGGACCTTTTCACATTCAGGTGACGAGATGATCAAGAGAGGGTCAACCAGTGCCCTTCTTCAGAAGGCCCAGTCCCAACTGAGAGGGGAGAAAGTCTCCAAGGGCAATGAGGAGGAGGACGATATCAATGTAAGGAAAACTCCTGTCATATTATGATGATTGACAAATTGAAGTGCTGTAAAGATATTATTTTTATCACGTATGATTCTTTGGGGAAATTCATTTTCAACAAGTTAGTGTAAGTTTTATTTAGCGATTTTCTGAATGCATTTTTCGAAAATACAGTTTATATACAATTGCATTAGAATTGAAGTGGTGATTGATTAAGCAGAAGTGGCTTTCTACTTTAAATGCAAAAAATTAAACACTGCTTGAGTAATGTGCTTCAGTAATCCATTGAAACATAAAGAAGCCAGTATGTGTAACTTTTAACATAAACAAGGATCAATAAAATTAAGGTACATTTCAAATAAGCTACAGTGTATTAAAACCTCATCAGTGCCTTCAGTTATTTTAGAAATGTATGCAGATTTTTCGATGCTATGAATGAAAATGAAATACGACAGAATAATGATAATTAATGCATTGAAGATACAACATACAAACTGTCACATTACATTGTGTATTTTTCAGGCCTACATCAAGTCACTGACAAAAAAGACAACAACCAGTCAGCAGAAGAAGACAGTAAACTTTGAGGATGGCGACATCTCCATCTCCAGTGATATTGACACTCACACCCAGACCAGCTCCTCACTTACCAAGAAACGGCCGCTGATAACCTCTGGGAACAAGTTTTTGAAAAAAAAGCAAACAGAAACATCTCAACCTACAGCAAAATACCTCAAGAAGCCACAGCTGTCAAATGCCAGTCCTGTACCTACTGTGTCTGGGGACATGGCACGCACCAACAAACCCAGGGAATCTGCACAGACTTCCTCTGCTCTCAGTAAAGCATCACTTCTTAGTAATAAATTTGCCAAGCGGTCAGCAGAAACAAGGAAAGTCTTCACTTTAGAGACAGACAGTAGTGAAAGCCTGCATACGCCAAGGCCCGGGTCTTCTCTTGGAATGAACAGTGAAAGGTCAAGGTCAGGGGAAAGGCCTAGGTCAGGAGAAAGGCCTAGGTCAGGAGAAAGGCCAAGGTCAGGGGAAAGGCCAAGGTCAGGGGAAAGGCCAAAGTCAAGAGAGAGACCTGGATCTGCCGATTCAGATAGTGTTAGGATCGGTAGAGATGGGTCCAAGTTTATGAAGAAGAAAACAGCAGCTCCTGAGCCCCAAAGAAAGAGAAGTCCTTCTCCACAACCAGAGCAAAGACGGAGTCCCTCCCCCCTACAGGAGGCACACGGGAGGCGGAGCCCAACACCGACCAGGAAATCAAGGGATAAGAGAGGTAAGTTAATGGTGTTAATGTATTGTCCGATTCATTACGTAAAAAGGTTTACATATAATGATAGTGTGTAATGAGTGGTTACATCAAGTTAGAAAAATTGAAATTATAAGTATTATTGTAATTAATAAGCTTATTCATTTTATATATATTTTTTCCCCGAGTTTTGTTGTGAGATTGTCTGAGGGATATTTTTTTTCAATTTCTTCAAGTTTTAAGCTACACTGTATGTGCTACACTGCGTGTTTTAAAGCTGAGTGCTTTGTTTTTTAGCTGTGTGCATGGTTTGATATTTGTTCTTTGTTTATAGTTGTGTGCATTGTTTAATCGTTGTGTGCAGTTTAATAGTTGTGTGCTGTATTTATACTATGTGCTTTGTTTCATAGATTTTAATTGATAACTGTGGGCTTTTTGATTAGGTATGTTTTGTTTTATAATTGTATGCTATTTTATAGCTCTGTGGGTTTTATGACAGTGAACTTTGTTTTGTAGCTATGCTGACCGGATTGTCTGCTGATATTGTTTTATAGCTATGTGCTTTGTTTTTTAGCTGTGTGCTTTGTTTTATAGCTATGTGTTTTGTTTTATAGCTATGTGCTTTGTTTTACAGCTGTGCTGACTGGATTGTCTGCTGACATTGTTTTATAGCTATGTGCTTTGTTTTATAGCTGTGTGCTTTGTTTTATAGCTATGTGCTTTGTTTTATAGCTATGTGCTTTGTTTTATAGCTGTGCTGACTGGATTGTCTGCTGACATTATTTTATAGCTATGTGATTTGTTTTATAGCTATGTGCTTTGTTTTTATAGCTATGTGCTTTGTTTTATAGCTATGTGCTTTGTTTTAAAGCTATGTGCTTTGTTTTATAGCTGTGCTGACTGGATTGTCTGCTGACATTATTTTATAGCTATGTGCTTTGTTTTATAGTTATGTGCTTTGTTTTTATAGCTATGTGCTTTGTTTTTATAGCTATGTGCTTTGTTTTATAGCTATGTGCTTTGTTTTATAGTTGTGCTGACTGGATTGTCTGCTGACATTGTTTTATAGCTATGTGCTTTGTTTTATAGCTGTGTGCTTTGTTTTTATAGCTATGTGCTTTGTTTTATAGCTATGTGCTTTGTTTTAAAGCTGTGTGCTTTGTTTTATAGCTGTGCTGACTGGATTGTCTGCTGACATTGTCCTGTCCTCTGGCGAAGAGAGCCTGGCAGAGTTTGTGGCAGGCTTAGATTCTTCTGAGAGTTTTCCAGGAGGAAAAGGGAAACAGAAGGTAGAAGGGAAACAGAAGGTACATATGTAGTTAAAACTCCATTTGGTGAAACAAATCAATTTTTTTTTTTGTTATTTGTTTAAATCAAAAATATTTTACATGTATTTTCAGATTCTAAAAAAATTTCTCAAGAATTTCTTGTTAAATAGTATTTTTTATATATTAGAAAGATATTGTGTTATTTTCAGATGTTTGAGTGTACACTTTCATTTGTTGTAGAAAGGAAGAAGAACCCCCTCCCCCACGATACCTCGCTCCCCCTCGCCAGATACAAAACCTCCCCCAGCCAGATCCCCCTCCCCTGGCCCCTTCAGATCTCCTTCCCCTGGCCCCTTCAGATCCCACACTGCTGGCCCCCCAAGGTCTCCCTCTCCTGTCCCCCTGAGAAGACGATCACCCAAGCTTCACCGCTCACCTCACTCAAGATCCTCATCCATTGAGTCTGATGTTTTAGAGAGTGACAAGTACGATGAAAGCTCAGACGATGCCTTCAGATGTAAGTTTTCTTATTTGAAAACTTTTTTTATTATAATACATTTAATTTCAGAGCTGCTTATATATATGAAATGCAAAGTTACAAGATTGGTATTTTGCTTTCAGTTAATTTGATGGATATTGATGCATTAGAGCCAGCCATAGTAAAGTCAGATTCCAAGACAAAGGATAGCTCTAAAAGTAAACGAAAAGACACCTCAAAATCTAAAGCTAAGAAAAACAACAAGAGTCCATTCAAACCACAAAAATCTACACCCAGAAAGCAGAAGTCCTCGGAGAAGGAGGACTTGTTTTTCGGACTTCAGACCGTTGAGGACCTGTTAGGAGGTGTGTCAGATGACCATCCTCCTAGTGTGGCCAGTGAGGAAGTGAGAACAGAATCAGAGGACATTCCCGAGGAGATTGGTCCTCCTAAAAAGAAAACAACTTCATTTCACTCTGTTCTTGAGTCAGAAATTAAGACTCAAGAGGTTAGTACTGTGCATAGGTCTTATTCCGATGACTTTGATGATACTATTTCTGAGCGCATCGGCGAATCCCATAAGAGGCTGAGTCGAGCTTCCTCTCGGAACACTGATGTTGAGGAATACACAGAGACTTTCCAGAGCGAGTCGGAAATCACCGAGGAGTCGGGGACTGTCACAGAGACTGATGAATCTGAAGTAGTTGAACGGTATGATCTCCCCAACTCTTTCTAAAACTCCTATTTACTTCTAATTGATTAATCTAGGTCAGTTTTAAATGAACAAATTTGACAGCATTCCTTTTTGAAAACTTAGTACAATTGCATTGATTGGTATATGTACTTTAATGCAGAGAAATCCAGAAAATGACAAATTGTATTTCATTACAGTTTCTTCATCACATTTTAGCTCAATATGAGGTGGATATCACTTGTGTAATAAATTGTTAATATTGCCCTGTCTTTTAACACATCATGATGTCACAATTGAACATTACATAGGTAGTCATAGCTTCAAGTCAATGATTGACATAGATTAAAAAATAACTTGATAATACAGTTGAAAAATCTAGTTTTAAATGTGAATCATTTAGTGTTGTTTTATCAATTTTCTTTCGTCAATTGGTAAGAATATGTTCTAAAATTAAATGTTTGTGTAGCTTGGAACTTTTTTCCATGCATAAAATTATTGACATTTCATGGTACATGTAATGTGTGGCTCATAACTTTGATGTTTATGGAAAAGATCAAAGTTTATCAAAACTGTAGTAAAACCTGTATAAAAATTATCTCACATGATTTGTGGTGATAAATGATTTTTATCCCACTCAATTTGTGTTTTCTATCTCCTACCGAAGGCTCTGGGATAGAAAACACAGAACCAGTTGGATAAAAATCATATACCATTGCAAACCATCAGATATCCTGTAATTATTACATTGTCTTAGACATGATATGAATTTGGTTTCAATTCCAAACCAGGATAATGTATCTTTTAAAAAAAAATCCATGATTTATAAAAGACTGAAATGTTAATAGTGTTTAAAAAATTTCCTGTCATAAAAACCCTAGTTTCTGTAATGAAATGAGATTGATTGGACTAAAACTTATGTGATATATATGATAGAATTCCACTAGAGGATACAATGTTCTGGTACACATGTTTCTGTTTCTCTTGGACAGACATAAGCCAACAAAAACAGCCTGGGAGGACAAGAGGAGGGGCACGGAAGACAAGAGGAGGACCACGAGGACCACAGAGGTAGGACTACAGACTGAGGAGCCAGGCCTGACCTACAGATTCAACTACAGCCCGGGCTTCATGGATCCTGCCTCCATAGCCTCCTACGTTATCAGCCCAGACTCACTCAATGGTGGGTGTAATAAAGAATAAATATATCAGCTTGTATACAATGTTTTTTTTATGTTTTATGCATTTAACAGGGAATACAGTTCTAGGACTCATTATTCTGAATGCTGTTGATATCACTGCATAAGAATAAGATCCACCAAGATTTTTGCCCCTTTGTCTAGTTTTGTTGACCATGTTTTTGTATTTTCATCTCTGACATCCTACAGTCCCTGTATGCTGGCTCTACACAACAGGCTCAAACATTACAGTGTTTTGTATCATGTTTATGTTTCTGTATTTTCAGCTCTGACATCCTACAGTCCCTGTATGTTGGCCCTACACGACATGCTCAAACAGCAGCTGGAGCTGACCAAAAGTTTCCTCCACTCTCAGCAATCCCTGTATCAATCTATGTCAAGTTCCTTGGACCACAAATATCGCTACACAACTCTACAGGACACTAAAAAGGTGCATACCCTCAAAGTCACTGCCTCTGAACCACTAATTTAGATAACCTCAAAAAAAAAAAAAACCCAAAACTTTGCAAAGGATCATGTGAAATAATGCCCCTAGTAAATTCGCCAAAAAATAAATTTTGGAATTGCCAGGGTCAACCCATTTTTAAAAATTTTGATTCATTGAAACTCACTGTTACAGGGCGTACAAATCATTGACAATGTGTCAATCATCACAATAAAAAACAACCCAAGCTATCAGCACTGATTAGGATGTGTTATTTTTATTCACTCTTATTTCAAATTATCAAAGTCTTGGTAGGTTTTCTATAATTCATTGTATAAAAGGGACGCTTACAGCCATTAGGGATACCATCCTTTAGTATGTTGTGTCGTCATATAATTATTTTTAAATGAATCATTCAAAGTTGAAATGAAAATATTGATATTAGAAAGGCTCAAAGAGAGTTGCAAAAATGTCTTCAAGGACCACTATAAAAAGCAATGCATTATTTATGTAACAAACTTGGAGTGTATTCACTAGCTTAGACGTCCCTCACATTACCAGTACTTGGAGATTGTTCTGCATGAGTCAGTAACAAACATGATTGTGACGTAACAGACCCGCCTGACGATGTCTGACGATGTCGGCGCTCCATGTTTATAGCTGTACATGTCTGCACCCATACCTCGTGTCATCTGTTGTTTTTGTTTTCTTGCAGTACATAAAGAAGCACAGATCAAAGAAGATGAGTTTAAAAGAAGCCCTGAAGCTTGTAGACTTAGAGAATCAAAGTTAAGAAGGCTTGTCGGTGTCTTGTACTACAATTTATAAATCCAGTGAGCAGGCCGTCTCTCTAGCAGCAGATTTGTGATTTGGTGCGGGATAAATCATCAGTGAGAGGAGAGTGATTTATCGATAGAATGTTCTAAGTCTATGATTAGTTAGTGAATAAAAGAAGATGTGAGAGATAAAGGAGATCCATATATTGATATCATGAGACGCCCACCGTGACAGAGGCGAACAATATCCGTCAATATCTCCACCATCATAACTGTCAATGCAGCTAAATTATTACCATCACCAAGACTTCACTCTGTCTCCACTCTTCTGAAACAATGCTTTAAACATTAAAGAGTTATGTTGTCAATATTTATTCTTAGATTTTAATTAAAATTGATTTAATGAAAAGAATTATTCATGGCTGTGGTCAGATTTTACTTTGATCTTGTGCTAATCTCTGCTTTGAAAGTTATGTTGATTTCCTGCTTGATTTCTACAGTATTTTCAGAGAATATTATTGGTGTTTTGTCACCTTTGATAAATTATGTAGTTTTAATTTGACAACAAAGTCTTTCAGAATAAAGCCAAAACAATGTATCAAAGAAAAAAATATTTTTTTTAAAAATAAAATGATATACTAGTATACGATGCACACCCCCTCTCAAACTCAAACACAAACGGTGCAATAATGTAGACTTTAAACTGGCATTTGTGTCACATCCAACCTCACCCCACCTGATTGGACAAAAGCCTTGCTGTCCACTCCTCATTGCTAATCATGTTACCTTACCTGCCTCTAAAGTTGTGTAAATTGACTTCGTCAACTAAGTTTCTGCTCAATTAACATTCAATTTTCATCATACAAAAATTTCTTAGGCACGTAATGTGGCAACTCTATATTGTTAAAATCGAAAATGATGGACTATGGAGACATATCTCCATATTGCAACAAACTTTCTCGAATAAACATGACTTTATACCCCGTTACTTATTAAATATTTTTCTTTGCACTATTTTTTCTAACAGCGTAGCTATATTGGTCAGAACGCCAGCTTTGGATCTATAAGTTATGACTTTGAAACCGATCGGGAATTTTGTATTTATATACATGTAATTCCCTGCATGTTAAAATCTTGAATAAAAAGCCCAGTTGTAATTTGCTTATGATGTATTTTCACCCGCGTAGGAGGTTCGTAGTGTCTCTCGCCACCCATCGTTGCGCACCAGTGCTGGTTTGTTTTGGAGGGTTTTGTCCATTCTACTTCAACTATAATCGACAATCCCTACCACCTTTAGCTTACCATTTTGTGTATCGTTTTGCTTGAACTAAAACATACCCAATTCCTAACCGTTATTTTTGATATTCTTAGAGAAAGAAATGAATTTGTTTCGGGTATTATATTGACCCAAGAATGTTGATAATTCAAGGGCTCATTCTTCTAGAATCTTAATATTCCAAGGATTGATTCTGAATATCCAAGGATTAAGATTACCCAATGATGCATATAATCCAAGGACTCATACTCCTAGGATCATGATAATCAAAGGATTGATCCTAAACATCCAAAGATTAAGATAATTCAATACTAGTAAAGCTTTCAAGGACACTCTCTCTGTGATTTACAGAGATGGCGACCATAAGAGATAACAACAAGGAATCAAATCAGGTTCAGAATATATCAAATTGAATATCGATTTCCATGTTCCAAAGATTGGAATTATTTTAATTAACTGTTAGCCCATGCATGTCTGTCAGTTATCTAAACAGGTCACGAATAGCTTCGGGAGTTGCGTCTATATCGGTGTTAATTTACATGTTTGCAGTCTGCTCGATTTTGAATGCAGACTTCACCCAGGCATTTGGCAAACAATTTCCGACCTCGAATTGACAATCTAAATACTGACTTTATGAAATATAAAAGTGGGTGTTTTGGAAAAATATAACAATTTTCAGTTTTATTACATATTAACTTTTTTATTTTAAAAATCTTGTATTTTTAGTATTGACAAATTTTTGTCAAAACAAGTTTTTTTTATCTGCATGTCTTTGAGGGGAAAATGATATCTTTTCTCCTCTCTAGTGACGTCTCTATATTCCGCTAGGGATGACCGCTGACATTTCCGCGGGAAGAAACACGTGATGACAGCGCGGCTCCCGATCGTCTGTTCTCTCATTTCCAGAAAGAATTTCTGCGCTATTTCAGGATCTTTAAGCCGTTTGTTTTTGTTTTTAATGCATCTTATATCTGCTCAATTTACAAAGACAGAAGGAGAATACAAATCTGCGGAAATTGGCCAGAGATCAGAGCGACTTGAACAGATCCGCTTGTAGATAGATGCCGCGTGTAGACAGACGTGGTAATCGCCGGACGGATTGTTCATAGCTTGTGGACACTGACGGAAAAATATATATATAAGACCAGTTCTATGTGTCAAATAATAAAACTTTATCTTATGGAAAACCCCTTGAATGTTTATATGTCAGCAACTCATAACTTTACAGAGTATGAAATATTTACCAAAATGTTTTGACAAGTTTTACCTTATATCTACCAAGATAACAACTATAATGGTCCCCCAAAAATCTGGTAGTTCTGTTATAGGGAAAAAGATATTTTCATTTTTGTGTGAAGATTGCAAAACAATTGCTCGCGCACAAACGGTTGTAGTATAAACACTAAAAGCACATGCTTACGAATATTTTTGCACGTTTATTTTTCATAGTAAACTCGACAACGTTTGGTTCCTACCATAATACCCCTCCGAGCATGCTCCTATACACTGTGCTAAATAGTAACTGCGACGTTACATTGCAACAAGATTGTAATTAAATGTATCACGGTTCAATAAATATGCTTTTTATTACAACCGATTTGTACCATTAAATGTTACTATTTCCTTTGAGATTACTTCAAAATGGAAAGAAACAACACCGCCTCTCCAAAATAAAATCTTATGGGCAGATTAAATTATCTGTGTACTTTTCAAACCAACCACAAACTGCGTGTGTCGATACATGCGTTCAAGACTCGATGGAAACTAAAAGTTGTCACTGTTTATACAGTGGTGAAGGTTCGATTACCTATGCCAGTAACATCTGTTACAAAACACTGGCAGAGATCCTTAACCTTTGTAACAATACAGAGACCCTTCACCTCTGTAACAATACAGAGATCCTTCACCTCTGTAACAATACAGGGATCATTCACCTTTGTAACAATACAGGGATCCTTTACCTCTGTAACAATACAGAGATCCTTCACCTCTGTAACAATACAGGGATCATTCACCTTTGTAACAATACAGGGATCCTTTACCTCTGTAACAATACAGAGATCCTTAACCTCTGTAACAATACAGATATTCTTAACCGCTGTAACAATACAGGGATCCTTCACCTCTGTAACAATACAGAGATCCTTCACCTCTGTAACAATACAGGGATCATTCACCTCTGTAACAATACAGAGATCATTCACCTCTGTAACAAACAGAGATCCTCCACCTCTGTAACAATACAGAGATCCCAACCTCTGTAACAATACAGGGATCCTTAACATATGTTACAATACAGAGATCCTTTACCTCTGCAACAATACAGAGATCCTTCACCTCTGTAATAAACAGAGATCCTTTACCTCTGAAACAATACAGGGATCCTTCACCGCTGTAACAATACAGAGATCCTTCACCTCTGTAACAATACAGGGATCCTTTACCTCTGTAACAATACAGAGATCCTAACCTGTAACAATACAGGGATCCTAAACCTTTGTGACAATACAGAGATCCTTTACCTCTGAAACAATACAGGGATCCTTCACCTCTGTAACAATACAGGGATCCTTCACCTCTGTAACAATACAGAGATCCTTCACCTCTGTAACAATACAGAGATCCTTCACCTCTGTAACAATACAGAGATCATTCACCTCTGTAACAAACAGAGATCCTCCACCTCTGTAACAATACAGAGATCCCAACCTCTGTAACAATACAGGGATCCTTAACATATGTTACCATACAGAGATCCTTTACCTCTGCAACAATACAGAGATCCTTCACCTCTGTAATAAACAGAGATCCTTTACCTCTGAAACAATACAGGGATCCTTCACCGCTGTAACAATACAGAGATCCTTCACCTCTGTAACAATACAGGGATCCTTTACCTCTGTAACAATACAGAGATCCTAACCTGTAACAATACAGGGATCCTAAACCTTTGTGACAATACAGAGATCCTAAACCTCTGTGACAATACAAAGATCCTTTACCTCTGTAACAATACAGATATCCTAACCGCTGTAACAATACAGGGTTCCTAAACCTCTGTAACAATACAGAGATCCTCCACCTCTGTAACAATACAGAGATCCTCCACCTCTGTAACAATACAGGGATCCTAAACCTCTGTGACAATACAGAGATCTTAAACCTCTGTGACAATACAGAGATCCTTCAGTAACATCTGTAACAATACAGAGATCCTTAACCTTTGTAACAATGCAGAGATCATTCACCTCTGTAACAAAACAGGGATTCTTCACCTCTGTAACAATACATAGATCCCTAACCGCTGTAACAATACAATGATCCTTAACCTGTGTAACAATATAGAGATCCATAACATCTGTAACAATACAGTGATCCTTAACCTGTGTAACAATATAGAGATCCATAACATCTGTAACAATACAGGGATCCTTCACCCCCGTAACAATATAGAGATCCATAACATCTGTAACAATACAGTGATCCTTAACCTGTGTAACAATATAAAAACAATATAGAGATCCATAACATCTGTAACAATACAGGGATCCTTCACCCCCGTAACAATATAGAGATCCTTAACATCTGTAACAATACAGGGATCCTTAACCTGTGTAACAATATAGAGATCCTTAACATCTGTAACAATACAGTGATCCTTAACCTGTGTAACAATATAGAGATCCATAACATCTGTAACAATACAGTGATCCTTCACCTCCGTAACAATACAGAGATCCATAACATATGTAACAATACAGGGATCCTTCAGTGTCCTAGACGAATAAAGACCCACCAATCCTTCCACCCATCAACAATAGACGCAATGTACGGTCTGACTGTCAATAATGCACATGAAAATTGAAGTTTACTTAGACCAGGCAATAAACACGTTTTCATTTGATTGAAGCCGTGAAATACATCTTTTATTTCCATGTCGGACAGTTATGTATTGGATATAACATTATGAGAAGATTCTTGAAACACTTTACCCTAAGTATTTTTTCGTGGTTGCGTAACACATAAATTAGTATAGGGACTAAGTCTTTTTGTATTTCTCTTGCTTTTTTGGTATCAGTTGGCCTATGTGAGTCAATGTTTTTGTTTTAATTCTTTAAGCCTCTTTGTTCTTAGAAAAAATATCAAAACCAGATCTGATCCTATACGACACGGGGTTTGCCTTGTACAGTTACAATTTGTTGAGGACCGTAATTGAAAATGATGGTTATACTGTAAACCCCAGACCCCCTGTTTAAAATAATTTGAACCTTAGCTACATTACTTTAAAGTGTAAAATTACACCACCTTTCCCATTTCAAGTGGCTTGTTTCAAGTTCAAGCTGAAATTTGGCAAGATTGGGTTTACAAGAAAACGAAAATAAACGAAGTAAAATTGTTACAGCAGGCTGAAATCAAATTTCATTGAAAAATAATTGCATCCGAAATGGTTAAAATGTTTCAACAAGATAGAAAAATTGATATTAACAGCTATGGTTCTATTTGTAGAACCATTATCTTATATAATTGCTAGGTTATATCATCCATACTTTTAAATACATTTTTGATGTTTTGATTTGAAGGTCCTTTTTCTCATTTCAGTATTGGAAATATTGCTTTTCGTCGAAAAAACCCAAAATGTGCCTTAAATAAATTATTCAAAGTCAGTTCATATTTTTAAAAGCTACTATAACCTTTTGTGTTCCCTTATCATAACGAGCTTTAACATACATCCTTAAAAGGGCCTGTAAAGTATATTCAAAGTCAGTTCATATTTTTAAAAGCTACTATAACCTTTTGTGTTCCCTTATCATTACGAGCAATAACATACATCCTTAAAAGGGCCTGTAAAGTATATTTTACAAAATATTGATTTCTTTTAAAGTAAAAATTATTCAATTATTTTAAAGATGCTTCACAATGAACAACTACCCAATGCACGTGTACGTTTATTCGAGTTGCACGTGTACGTTTATTTGAGTTGCACGTGTACGTTTATTCGAGTTGCACGTGTACGTTTATTCGAGTTGCACGTGTATGTTTATTCGAGTTGCACGTGTACGTTTATTCGAGTTGCACGTGCACGTTTATTCGAGTTGCACATGTACGTTTATTCGAGTTGCACGTGTACGTTTATTCGAGTTGCACGTGTACGTTTATTCGAGTTGCACGTGTACGTTTATTCGAGTTGCACGTGTACGTTTATTCGAGTTCCAGGTGTACGTTTATTCGAGTTGCACGTGTACGTTTATTCGAGTTGCACGTGTACGTTTATTCGAGTTGCACGTGTACGTTTATTCGAGTTGCACGTGTACGTTTATTTCAGCAACAACAAAAATTACCTCGTGATTATGTAGTATCTACATTGTAGACTTTTTACTTTCCATTTTATTTTTAATTTTAAAAATATATCTTAAACAATGATATTTCAGAAATGAAAATTGAAATCATTTTCTCAGGGGTGGGTTGGGTGTTACCAAATTTGGAGAGCTTTGTAAATAATGAATCATCCAAATTATCAAAAAGCGGAATGAGTAAAGCTGTGACTGAGTATATTACATTTCTTAATATGAGCAAACATCCAACATGTATTGATTTAAATAATAACGCTGGATAAAAGTTAACGAAACATCGGGCATGATGTCACAAATATCTTGGCTTGACAAGGTAACCGGGCTCAGAGTATCTTTTACCTGTAATCTATACGCTATAATGTTAAAATAGACCTAATGAAGAGGGCGCGGTCCCGAATCCACCCTTGGCAGTCAATAGAGTGATGCCGATATAGCTCAGAGAAATCCAGCTCGCACCTCGGTCTAAAATAGAACATCGAGATAGACTAAGACCAATTCCAGCAAAATTACTACTCAGTCTGTTCAGACCATTTCCGTGACTGACGCGTTCGATTTTATCGTAGTGTAAATCCGGAGAGTATTGTATGACGTAGACGTTTTTCGGAATACCTCTGTTTATAATGAGGTCATATACCTGTGTTGTTGTAACAAAGGAAAATGTACAAATCAAGGTGGATTCGCTGATGGTTGTGTTTGTTCAGATGTGATTGATCCTCGGATAAATACTCGATTCCAGCAGCATCGGGCCCGAAGAGAGCGCTTGTTACAGTTTATTGACAGCCGGTGAAACTCGATCCCCGATACACGAACAGAACGAGCGGCTCATACTCTGCTGGTCCTGAAAAGGGTGGATTTCAATTTCCTGTGGACAGGCCTATATTTCACGAGTCAATATAAATTCTTTGTAAAATAGGAAATAAAACCAATCAATTTAACAATAAAAGACAGGTAATATGGCTTAAGACCCCATCCAAGAGTCAAGACAATTTTTATACAGGAAAATGGACCAATGTTGAAGTAGATGTTGGGTTGTTGGAGGTTTTGGGTAACATAAATCAGACCGTATTGGAATTGTTTTATGCTTTGTTTACCGAGGCCGTCTTCTCGAGTTGTGCTACAAGCCTGCTTAATCTTTCCTATCCTGTCTGTTTGCTTTGTTAGTAAACTACTTCAGATTAAGCGTTTTTTCAAAATTATGTTTGATGTTTTGCAGACTTGCAATGTGTTCTTTTGAGAAAATTCCCTTTATTTCAATTACTTATATTCGTCACTAAATTCTAACTATTTACCCCTTCCCCAGTATGAAAAAGCGAGAATTACTATATATAATAGTTAAAATAAAATTACATATATATTTCATTCAGCCGACGTCAATAAAATAACATTATCCTTGAAGCTAGCATTCAATGTATTGTAACGTCCACCACGGTATTCTAGAAGAGTAAGGATATTATCAGAAAGGTTCAAGCAGACCCCGATCCTAATGCACAAGTTATATATATATTTTGAAAATATTGTTTTCATCTATATAGGACGTACAAATGTACATGATTTCTTCTACTATAGAAGTAGTTCTGCATTCGCTCTAGTTAACGGTTTTGTAACCTGAATAAAAAGACGTTTACCCCCCCCCCCCCCCCCCCCAGCTCTCCGCGCATTTGATTTTTCTTACCAAAAGGTAGGCTTATTTAACATGTACGTTATTCGATAGGAGTTTAATTGATTACGTGTGATCTCTTTTTCAGGGGACAATGCTTGCAGACCTCGCAAAGGTTTTTTCCGGACGTTTTTTCCCGACATTTTCAGCAGCTGATCCCATAGAAGTTGTTTTATCTCTACATTAATTTGTTATCCAATTTCTGGCTGTCTTTGATAAAAGCTTTCTCTTATGAATTCCTAGACCTAATCTTCTCTTCAGCATGTGTTTCTTCATTTTATGAGAACATTTACAGCATCCCTAAGTGAAACAATTGACCTAATTATTCTGAATACATATGCTTTGATGTAATAATAATCTCTCTCTCTCTCTCTCTCTCTCTCTCTCTCTCTCTCTCTCTCTCAACCATGACCAAAAATATTTACAGTTAAGCTTGTTATTATTTAATCTTTTAATATTCTATGGTTAGTGGTAAACATTGCAGTATTATTCATTCACGCTGAAAGACGTTTTGCATTGTTTGAGACAATTCAACTGTTTTTGAAGCAAAAAATTGTTTTATCATAAAGATCGCAAGCAACTGTAGAGAGAGTCCGTGCCACTAAAGGCTTTAATTAAATAGGTCCAGTAAAAAAATCTCAAACGTCATTTTCTTTTCATTTTATCTGCTCTTAATTTCATTTCATTATCGCGCCTCAAAATAAACGTTTGATTCCCCAAATTATACAAAAAGTAAAATTAATCATAGTCTTGTTTGAACAATCGCGTTCATCACCTTGCTCTATGGAACCGTTTTCTTTTTGATAAATTGATCTTTGGAATCCAGATCTCTGTTTCGTAAAGCTTTCATAGAAGTAGCTCGGTATCACGGCGTGTTTTCCAGCTACTTGTAATTCCGGCGTCCTTGCGTTTCCGTAAATCACAGCCGTAATCACGGAGTGTGTGCTCAGAAACTCAAGTACACGGCGAGGAGGCTCGGTCCCAGGTCTGGCCTCTTCCGGTGTAAGATTAATGGCGAAAAAGTCGGAACTAACAACCCGGCGCATTAATGTCATGTTTAAATCCCGATAAAATACTAAATGTAAGAGTTATTGGAATGCCTGTCACATTGTTTCTATCGATTTCGAATTTTAACGTGCTCACATTTGCATTTTTGCGAGTTGACGTCTCGTTGCTGTATTCAAATTTCTAAAACGGGACGTGTTTGGTTTTTGTAAAGCGACATGGACGCCATTTTGAACGTCCATCACGTGAACTTAATTCCTGCCAATCAAAGTACCAACAAATATACGTTATATTTACATTCACTAAGTATGATTCTATCTAAATTTTCTTTGCGGAAATTGATAGTAATTCACAGCTCCAAAGAAACTGACAGAACTGAAATCTACACCAGTTCTAACCAGTTTATTAATCGACCAAAACCTTTAGCAACTTGACAAAAATCACGGTTTAAACGAAATAATCATGATGATGTCAAACTCAAATTCCCATATTAGACGATTTAACTGGCTATTTCTTTTCCTAAACGTACCGATATAAGTACAATAACAATAGTTTAGTGTTTAGTTACTTTTACCTCCATTTACGATGAATTCATTCATTTGTTAAAAGAAAGGTGTAAATTAAAACAATAAAATGCATCATGAGTGTTATGGAGGTAGCGACCAATGTAGAAAAAATGACCTAAGCCGCCAACGCGGCCGGTTATGTATTTTTTATGTATTTTTTTCTGCAATGTCTGCCGTTATGTCCCGCGTGAATCACCAAAAAAACAATATTGTTTAAACAACAACATAACTGCAATTTCGATTAATAGTATTTATACTATTGCTGAGAATGTTAATAATAGATTGAGTAAATTTTCTTATAAAAGTCTAAGAAATCAGTTGTTCGTTAGATATTGAGGAAAAATGAGTTGCCATCATTCTGACAACTTTTTCACATGAGGATAAAATTACATGCATCTCGCTCATCTCTGTAAGGAGTATTAATAAGATTATAATTAGTTTCGTAAAATCCGTAGTTAATTAAGACTTGGTAAAGAGAGTGTGGTTTTTATATTGAGGAAAATATCGTATAGAAGGAAAATAATCAATAACTTTACATATTACCTTCATCGGTGTACTGAGTATTTTGGGTATTAAATACTTACTCAGCAGAGAGGGAGGTCTTCACTGATCATCATACTACAATTGATTTTTTTTTGTTGTAGAAGATGACGATTCTCCGATTGCTCGACAGATTAATGTATACTAGTACTGCTTCTTATCTCTCAGAGATCCAAGGATTGTTATCAAGTTGTAAACTTTGTATTTACTGCCATCCGGGAAATCCAAAATTTACAAACTGATAGTTGAATTCCATGTGTTCTGAGGCTCGTAATGTTGTTCATTGTTTATCAGGCATCAACCTGATTCAAAGGCAAATGTCCCTAGTAGTAATGCAATTCCTTTGTCAAAGCTACCCAAAAAAATGGTTTTACATTGCAAGGATAGAACCTCTTTAAGAAAGCACGAGTAGTATCAAGATAATTCCGTAAAGAAAAGGTTTATTTTTAATAATTTAAACTTGTGAAGCGGGACTGTTTAACTACATTGACAGACTTTTTTTTATATGAGTGAAACGTTTCCATCTGTGATCGCCAGTACTCTCTGAAATACTCACCTTGCATCATTTGCATATAAAAGTAAAACTTTCTAAATGCTCATTTCTTTGAAGGTATTCATAAATAACTAGTACATTTTTCTGGTAAACAGAAAAATATCATGTCAGTTAAATTTTTTTTCCGTCTTTTTTTTCTTTTTTCACAAAAAAAGGTTAATTTTCTTGTGACATTTATGAAACTTGTGGAGTTTATTGGGAGGAAGCGCGCGGAATTTCTTTCATTGTTTTATAGAACAACAATAATAGAAGAGTGTTGTGTTGAATGCTTGGAGCTAGTTCTGATGCCTTGATTCAGTATGAACATGTACATAGACTGTCCAGAAATCTGATGGTCGGGTTGTCATCTCTCTATTCTACCTCCACTCACGTCAGAGTAAACATGGCGCCTGACAGGGAGACAATGTGAGCTCAGTAGAACACCGGCGCGCTGACTGATGGTCGAGATTTGGCGGGATATAGTACTCACCGCGTGTACCATTTGAAATCGATAGCCAGTTTTGTCGTGATATGCTTATAATGGCGAACCAGCGGATGTTTCCACACTACCGGTCCTGCTGTTTAAACGTTCGATACAAATTTAACTACTGAATTGTGATCCCGGCCGTTAGTCAGAAAGTCTCTGTGTTCGGAGTCTCACACAGCTCCCCTCGTGCTGGCGGACTATCGGCCCCCTTAACTGTCCCCTGACTGTCATTGATTAGCAAACATGTCACAGAGACGTCAGGTTCCCATCAACTGGACACGAATCTCATTTACCATTCTTAGGATTTTTTAATTCTTCTTCTCTCCCAATGTTTACTGATGCTTTGTGACAATTTAGCGCCATATCTAAGGATTATCTTGCCCGCGCGCCCCGTCTTGCGCTGGCCTGTGATGGGATTACGACTGGTGAACCCAGCCCTTGGACTGTGATCAACCAACATGGAAGTGCTTTCACTGATTAAAAGTTCCCTGGGTTCCGAGGACTCGAACCCGATCCACCGACTGTACCGCGTGGGTCAGCAGGTGGGGGTGTGTGGACAGGAGAACGTGTGGCGGATCCACGAGGCGGAGAGTATCGAGGAGGAAAAGGTTAGTGGCTCCATCAAATCAAACAGTTAGTTAACTAGGGTGTCCTCGGTCTATTGTCAAAAAACTAACCAAATAGTCTTAATTGTCGCATGTACAAGTAGTCGTCCCTCCTAGATTTATAGCGAATAAGTTATAGTACCGAAGTACACAATGTAAGTACTAATATCGTAATGATTATTGGATAATACCATTATTCCTGTAATATAAGATTAACTGTTTGAGGCTTGATTAATTTGTTTTTGAAAATTGCGCTCTACTGTTTTGTATCTATCTGGCTGCATTCAATCTATACTCTGGATTCTGAGTATTACCAATAAAGCGCAAAATGGAGATGGTTTATTGGTAGTTTAGTGAATGCATTTCTTTTTGCAAAAGCAAGGCTAGAATATGAAAAAGAGGATATTTTCTCTCTAATTTACGAGACTCTTTGTATGTATAATATTGTTCCATTAAAGGAAAAAAGTAATGAACAAAATGCTGGCAACCAACTTTCTTCCTTATCACTGTTGTTTATCAGCGGCTGATGACAATATGGAAAAAAGAAATATATCAGGGTATCTATCAGTTGACCTCACTGACAATAAAATCACAAGTGTCAAAACGTCTCCCTAAAAACCAAAGCCGCTATACGTATTACATTAAAACGTTTTTCACTGTCTATCGATCTCGATCACACATTCCGGGTTTTTAATGGTTCCCGTCTCGGCCATTAAATAAACTAAGCATCATCGATGTATGGCCTAGCTACCAACCATATCAGGAAATATGACAAGTGCATCTGATACCATTGCTCAACTATTACCAAGTCTTGCAGAAATAATGAACTAAACCTTGAGAGCCAAGACTTATGCTGCTGACCCTGTAGACTTTGCCCCATACTCTGTTCCTTTCCAAAACCCCCGTCCCCAATTAGCTGATGAGTTGTGAAATAAACCTTATGGTACCTTAATCGTCTTAGATTGTCGCATTGAAGAAGTAAGGATGAGAGAAAGCAGTAGTATGTTGGATATTAACTGGATTCCATTAACTAATTAATCTTTTCCACAAATATAGTTCTTGTCAGTAAAGGGTATCCATAGGACAATGTTCTTACTCTAATAAGAATTTATTAAAGATTAGATAACCACAATAAAAACACGTGTATTTTTTTTGACGGACATAGATATTTTGCTAGTTTCAATGAGTATAACATCAATCGCACCATCAGTTATCGTATGATCTACAGTGAGGAACAGAGCGAGCCACTCCCTGTTATTGAAAAATAATCCCTGCATTAATGTGTTTCTTTATATAGACATCAACCTTAAAAACCAATGTAACGAAGACAGATGTAAAAATGAAGATTTTGAAAAAAAAGACAAAGCTCTTCTTAACACAATAATAAATATTTACAAGACACCTGTGAATTACAAAAAAATGGGCGTTAAGTTAGCGACTAAGGTGATGAATTAGAATCGACTTCCTCTGCACGCTGTTTTAACTTAATCATACCCTTACCAAAAGCGCATTATTCCGAGGGTTTTCCTCTGTGACTCCATCACAACGCTTCCATGCGGGCGACCAATACGCTTTCAATTACACAGCATCTCTGTGAATATACTTTAAATGGGGTTCGTCGACGGCGATGATAGCTAGGGGAGAAATAGTCACGCAAACTGTTTGTCTTTAAAGAGCTGTTTGGTTAAGGTTGGAATACTGGACATTATTTTAAAACAGACAGTCCTAATAATTGACGAAACTTCAAATTGCCCGCTCTGGTAACTTATATAATGGCAGCGTACCACGTGATGCTACATTTATACTTATTAAAAAAAAAATACGCGGAAATTTTAATTAAACGTTTTTATAAAGAATTTTGTTTTCAAGTAATTGTAAAAATTACAATATCGTTTATTCAATGAAAAAAAAAATGACGTAACACAGCCTCTGTACCATATTTCCAACTGTACAGCAATTTCTTGCAATAACGGAATTGAACACAAAGTAGAATGCCAAAGGCAGATGAAAATGTGTTATTAATTAATTTAAGGCTGGACAGTGTATGAATTTTCAATATGATAATTAGTCACGTACAAGGTACCTGCTATGTTCTCCACCACTGTATTGATTCCACTGGTACTCAGCTGATATATTTTGCCTGGGAGATTTCTGATTTCTTAATTCCTGGCAGAGTATTGACCAGTGTTATATGCATATTATCGTTTCTCACTGAAACTCATACATCATAGCATTGACTTTTTTTTATTTTTTACGATACAAAAAATTGTGTCAAAAGATCGAAGAATCTACCACTTATGAAAACATTATAATACTATCAAAGGATTGTTCGTTTAGAGGACTTGTGATTATCATCTTCTACACAATGAATAACCAAGCATTATGTTACAGAATAAAAATTCCTGTGGGGAATTTTCAAAGAGAAAATTGCCCTTCTTGATGACGCATCATCATATACATCCTACAAGTCGGCTTTACAGACTTGACACCACTGATAGGCAAAACAGTCAGTTTTGAGCTATACATAGGTGATATTGGCGGCGGACATCTTTAAATAGCCTCGATGTCACAGCTCGAAATAAATATCGTTTGCCATTCTTGAGATCTTAAAGGGCGATATGAATCAGTCAGGACCACAATGGAAACCCTTCCGCTTCCTGTCCAATAACGGCGTTGGGAATAAAGGCAGAGGTTAACCACCATTAGGCGGAATTAATGGGGATCTTGATCCCGAGGCCAATTCTTAAACTTCATTTGCTGTAACATCTCCTTATAAATCAAATAGATCACGTTAATGCTTTGGCTCATACGTTATATGTAATTAGAAATCAAAATCAGCCCTGTCAAAAGAACTTCTAATACAGTAAGTTATGGTTCCCTTTGATCCGTGTTTACCTGTTATATTGCCTAATACGAGAATTCCACGCTGAGGCGCAAAAAACGAGGATTCCATGTCATGAAGACAAAACCAGCAGACTTGAAGCATTTATAGATTGGTTTGAAATAATGTCGATTATTGTGAAGACACAATCAATGTCAACACTGCAAAAACATTACGTGTGAAGAATCAAAAGAATGCATGTTCCATTAACGTACAGCATGCTACCAGCATTTATTGATGTGGTATATGAGATTGTTTACTTTGTGGTGAGATATTGTCAGATTAACGTTACCTCTTCTTCCAGGTTGTTTTATCGCCTATGATACTAGACTGTTTTAGACTACTTACACTAAATGCTAACCTGATATCAAAGAGAAAAATACTATCAGACCCATATGTTTCTTTCAAGCCTGCTACTTTGTGGAATTCGTGCCGCAAAGACTATTGCTATATATCAAGTGTCTTTAAAATCTACATTTAACTAGAGATATACCAGTAGAAAGACATGAAGAGGCGTAGGCGTATATCTAATTACTCCATTCATCAATCTAAATGTGAATGTTTTAAGATCAGAATATAGACTTTGACAAGACAAAGGAAGAGTTTGAAAACAAGCATCACATTCCTTGTGTACGCTTATTCAGAGTTGGTCGACAACGCCATTAGCATTTGTTAGAATTCTGCATTTATGAGCCATTTCTGTAATTTCGTTCAGATAAGGGTTTCATGAATAAATAATTTGTAGATTTTCATAACGCTTGTTCTGTGACTGCTGCCCTCGATGGCTGATTTGAAAACAGTGAGTTCTTTTTTCCATGCTTTATGACTAAACATAACGGGATTACCATGAGAAAGGAACAACCGAGGGTTGTTTGGTGTTGTGATGTCTACAGAAAAATCTCTTGTGGGAAATGCGGGCTGTTGCTATATCGATGTCTGATTTATATTTACACCGTTGAAAGTGAAAGGATTTGCGACATGACGCATGATTACATTTAGTTATCCCACGGTGTTTTTGCAAAACTTGAAACAAAAGTCCGAAAATATCTGATTTTTTGACGGATAATTCACAACACATATTTAATTATCAGAAGGCGGTCTGGAAAGAATTTCGTGATCAATTCAATCCATTTGCTTTCAGGAGGCTTTATTCTATAGCTTTTAATTTTTGGTTTGAAGAATCTGTCTAAATGAATAGAAAGCATTCGTTTGCTGATTTGTTTCTGATTATAGCAGACATTGTTATAATGACTGATTAATGGTAATCAGGCCCCACTGTACTGATGAAGATGTTGACATCGTGTCTGTCGTGCTCAAGCTCTGTAATTATTGGCCCTATCATTTTCTCGAATATTCAAGTCTTTGATGCGTTTTATTGCACCTACTTTCTTAGAAGAAAACGGTAGTATAAGATGCAAACATTGCTCATGCGTTTTGACATAACATTCTTAAACATCAAAGTTATACAGCGTAAGAACTGATGGGAAATGTTGTTTTTGGTTAATGAACTGTTTCATCTGTGTATGCGATGTATTTATAGACCAAAAGTACAACTTAAAAATGTTTCTCATGAAAAAAGAAATTATTTTTATGAGTTAAAACATCATTGTTTGTTCTAGTTTGTTGCAAATTCTCACTAACAGTATTAACTGAAAGATGTGAATTTATTTGAAGAGTTTGAAGACTCAAAATTCTGCTCCCCGTGCCAACGTTGAACAAAAATCGTACACCATAACATTGCTACATATTCCACGAGCCATAAAACGGTTGTTGACTAGGGAACCTGTAAACATATAAACAAATATTACATAAGGATGCTCAGAGAGTGGGACATCCGACTTCTTCTGCGATAAAGCCATCATGTAGCTAATAACGGCTCCCTTATCTGATCCTAATAACCAGATTGACACGTGAGATATGGAATCTGATACCAAAAGATCCCTAGATGATGTATAATATGTCGTTATATGCCAGCGAGCAGGGAGTTTGGAGGAATATGATCAATCGGTCCCAATGATTGATACCAAACATGTGGCCCAGAACGGAAGGGGTGGCGGTTAATGTTGTAAAATCTAAACCACACAGGGAATCGGCATCAATGGTCCATTGTGTACATACACAATGTAGGATCTGATGTATAGTTATTACGTCATCAACGAATTGTTTTCAGTAAGAGGCGGTGACTTTGTTTGTATAGAGGTCGTTTGACTCAATTAAAACTCGTTATTTTGTCATTCTCTAGAGTTACCAATACACCAGTCAAACAAAGGGTAAGATTTCTAAAGTCAATCATTGCAGACTTCTTCCTGTTGCCACTCGCACAGGAAAACAACTACTATCATAAGTCTTGCATTCTATCATTCCGTACAGCTTATGAGTTGATTTCTCCCTGTGTAACTGAATCAAGTCTTCACTATTGAATATAAGGGACAGGCGCCGCGTGAATTTTCTTAAAGAATCTCTTCCCGAATAACTGCGTTGTACGAATGTTTGATTCTCCTCGAGGACAATTTGATGTTTCATCAACTTCCATTTCAATTATTCTTTAGGTATCAGCTGGGCGATATTGCTGTCAGTACAGACCAACACTGTTAAGGTCTTGGCTCAGATCGGACATATTTCATTACTGTCCACCAAGTCTTCTGTGCCATCATTAATGTTTTAATTGAAAAAGATATGCATTTGAAAACATAACTCTATGAAAAGAGTATTATAGAAGACAATTCGAGATTGAAATGTTTTGTGAGAAAATGAGTGTTTTGAATCAAAGAAACATTGTAATTGGTAGATTTTAAACTTATATTGAACAACCCTTTTTGAAGGCTTTTAAGTTATGGTAGGAGGTGTTTATTCATTCAAGATTCACTGCATGGAATTTGGAGAAATTACACGATTTTGCAAATAGTGCATTCGAAATAAACTCAAAATGTGTTCGTTATTTGAATCTCATTATACACAGATGCGCACTAATCTAAAACGCAATGATATGTTAATTCACCTCGTATAAAGACCTCATAGTCGTAATATAAACCTGTTAAGACCTTTCTATTTTGAAAGATGCGTGATAAATTTACATTGTAGATATATCCTAAATCATTGTATTTGTGAATATCATATTGTGATAAAACAAGAATAGATTGACCAAAGTGAAATCCAGATTGTTCACCTTATTACAATAAAAATATTACGAGCAACAGCAGCAGGGGAGAAACAAGTTCAAATTTGAAGATTCAAGTTTATATATTCTCTCAAACCATACAAAGATGGTACATGACGTGCAAAACATATAAATATTACCGAAAAAATTATAATAATGATAAAATAATAAATAAAGTGACGTCAGAGAAGGACGTGAACACAAAAAAAAAAAGAAAAAAGGGGAAAAGGAAAGGAAGTGTAGATAACATGACCATGCAAATATATACATGTACAAACATGAAACAAAAGATTTATGGAGGACAAAGTACGAGTACTCCGATATCAGTCAAGAAGATTAATACTCAATTTCACTAAAAAAGGGTTAAAGGGACCTGGACACGATTTCAGATAAAAAAAATTATTTTTGATTTCTATGTATAACATAGTTTACTTTTGTATTTTGAATGATTCACCAAAATTTGGATGTTAGAAGTCATGTTACAAGCGAGATATGAAGGAAAGAAGTCGTTGTTATGTAAACAAAGCACGAGTCTTATATTTGTTTATAAATACTGTAAAGTAAAAAAAAATGCTATTTCTTTATCAAAGTAACTTGTGGAAACAAGATAGACTGATTCAGTGGGTTCATACAACAAACAGCAACTTTAGATTGAAACTTTGACCAATACAACAAATATGTAAACATTAACAGGACTCGAGCTTTGTTTACAAAACAAAGAATTCTTACCTTTGTAACTCGCTTGTAACTCGATATTTGACTTTCAAATTTTGTCAAAGCATTGAAAACATCTATATTAACAATTCTAGACATAAAAATTTAAAATAAAAATTTTGAAAATGTTGAGCTCAAATCGTGTCCAAGTCCCTTTAAAGAATATGCACACTTTCCCAAGATGTTAAAAGGTTAAATCGCCTAAAATTTAAATCAAATAACATCGTAAAGGAAATTAATTTATTTAGGACAAGCCTATACGTCGTATTTTTAGTGTGGGGCCAAACAGTAGACCTGTGAATAGAGCTCTAAGTTTGCGACATTTACACATAACAATAAAATAGTTATATTAAAACATGAACATAGGTGACTAATAAAGGTTCATTCACACGTTCAATTACAGCTCGAAGATCTGAATATATCATAACGTGTCAGGTTACTGAGCTGCCTTTCAATATAACGGACCACCAAAAATAAAACCCTTAGTGTTGAAAGTCTTAGGGTTTTTTTCTTTCATTGATGTCTACAATGGCATGTACTTATTCTTATTTATATTTGATAAAATATAGCCTTAAACACAAAAGTTAATTAATAACACAATTTAATGTTAAAAGTATTATTTATTGGAGGTAAAGTGTAAGCATTGACGTTATCTCAAAACTTAATAAATACCCACAGAAAATGTCTACATACGGTCGAGAATTGCCGAGGATATTAGTACCCCTGATCTGTGCCCTGTCATTTGCTGGAACGTTCATTTATGATTACTTCATTCATTAGTAAATGAAGAGAGAATCTCTACGGGGATCACTTTACTTGCTACTATATACTGGAATATATTCACATTACTCTTTGGTCCCACATAAATCTATATTAACAAGATATTATTGATGTTGCCATCAATTGTGTCGTCCAGGAAATACATTCAGCGAAAATCCATTTATTTTATGAGAAATGAGTATGTAAATGTTAAAAAATTATGGAATGTTTCAATTCTATTGTCCAAAATCCTTATATATATGTGACAACAAAAGAAGAGGAGAAAAATGACACCTGTCTTAGCTTTTATCATATTAGATAGTGTGTAATCCCCCTCCCTCAAAACAAAAACAAACAAAAAACAAAACTTAAGTTTCGCTATGGTGGCACTGGTAGCAAGCCTCACAAATTGACTTCATCAATATGTTTGACAGCTGGTTTCAAAAAATTAAGTTTATTCCGAAAAAATCCTAACTATTCGATTTATTTTCCTTTATCAACCGGAACTTATTCGGAGTACGACTATCTAATAAAACTAAAGGTTAACATACTGTACAATAAATAAAACTAAAGGTTGATACACTGTACAATAAATAAAACTAAAGGTTGATACACTGTACAATAAATAAAACTAAAGGTTGATATACTGTACAATAAATAAAACTAAAGGTTAACATACTGTACAATAAATAAAACTAAAGGTTAACATACTAAACAATTAAAATTACTAAAGGTTAACATACTGTACTATTAATAAAACTAGAGGTCAACATACTGTACATTGGATACAACTAAAGTTCATCATACTGCAGATATGATAAAACTAAAGGTTAACATAATGTACAATAGAAAAAACTAAAGGTTAACATACTGTACAATTTAAAAAAACTAAAGGTTAACATACTGTACAATTGATAAAACTTAAAATTAACATACTGAACGATTGATAAAACCTAAAGTTAACATACTGTACAATTGATAAAACTAAAGGTTAACATACTGTACAATTGATATACAAAAGATTAACATATTGTACAATATATAAAACTAGAGGTTATCATACTGTACAATATATAAAACTAAAGGTTGTCATACTGTACAATTGATAAAACTAGAGGTAATCATACTGTACAACTGATACAACTACGGGTTATCATACTGTACAATATATTAAACTAAAGGTTATCATACTGTACAATATATTAAACTAAAGGTTATCATACTGTACAATATATAAAACTAGAGGTTATCATACTGTACAATATATAAAACTAGAGGTTATCATACTGTACAATATATAAAACTAGAGGTTATCATAATGTACAATATATAAAACTAAAGGTTGTCATACTGTACAATATATAAAACTAGAGGTTATCATAATGTACAACTGATACAACTACGGGTTATCATACTGTACAATATATAAAACTAGAGGTTATCATACTGTACAATATATAAAACTAAAGGTTGTGATACTGTACAATTGATAAAACTAGAGGTTATCATACTGTACAACTGATACAACTACGGGTTATCATACTGTACAATATATAAAACTAGAGGTTATCATACTGTACAATATATAAAACTAAAGGTTGTCATACTGTACAATTGATAAAACTAGAGGTTATCATACTGTACAATATATAAAACTAAAGGTTATCATACTGTACAACTGATACAACTAAAGGTTATCATACTGTACAATATATAAAACTAGAGGTTATCATAATGTACAATATATAAAACTAGGGGTTATCATACTGTACTATACATGTATATAAAACTAGAGGTTATCATACTGTACAATATATATAAACCTAGAGGTTATCATACTGTACAATATATAAAACTAGAGGTTATCATGCTGTATAATTGATAAAACTAGAGGTTATCATGCTGTACAACTGATACATCTAATGGTTGTCATACTGTACAATATATAAAACTAGAGGTTATCATAATGTATAATATATAAAACTAGAGGTTGTAATACTTTACAGTTTCTAAAACTAGAGGTTATCATACCGTACAATATATAAAACTAAAGGTTAACATACTGTACAACTGATACAACTAATTAAAGGTTCTTAATTAATTCTGATGACTGTATTTTATTTACCACTCTTAGTATTATACATTAAAACATATTAACTCGTTTCCTATAAATTGCAATAATATTCTTTGTATCATCTTGCATAACCCCACATTTGGTGTTGCGGAAAAAGTTTTAGTAAGAATTGGGAATCGGAAGTGTTATTGAAAAGGTATGTTGACATGCATAATCAGCATTGCCTCGGCGTAATGGTATATACATTGTATACTTTAGACGGAACATGATGATATACAGACTTTGAACAACAATGAATTCCGTGCAATTAATGAACTTGCAAATGCCACATCAAAATTTGCATCCTAGACAAGCAAAGCTGTAAACCTGCTCTGATTCGCGACGACTTTGATTTCACGTTTGACCAGTGATAAACTTGCTCGTAGCGACTTTATTTTGCGACCAAGTCTTTGTTAAAGCTGCATCGTCCGATTTGTTTTACTTTCACAGTATCAAACAAGAAATCATATTGACGCAAGCGTCAAATGGGCCTCAAAAATATAATTGTTGTATGAATCATCATTGTTTGTTTGCATAAAAAAAAAAACACACCACAAAAAAGAAAATAACGAGTTGGTTGTACTAATTTTAACGGTAGATTTTAATTTTTATATTTTATTTTCAGGAACACGTTTTGAATTTTAACATTTTTCTATTATCATTAAGAATGGAGTTCGTTACTGTAAGCATTTTTAACGCGTACGGTAATTGTATGATCATTGCTATAGTATGAAGTAATGGAGAACACATTGATTTTTACATTATGTTCATACAAAGTTCAATTCATCATTTTTCTCTTGGAAATTATATATTTCAAACCATCTTGATTTTTTGTTGCATTGTATTGAATTAAAACTTAATGCATTAGTTTATATAATTTCAAGAGACCACATACTAAAATAGAAATGGATTAATATAATTAAGGTACATGTAAGATCGTGCTCATCCGGTAGAATCTGCACAATTTCAAAGGTAAAAAATAAGTCGGATAATTTTTTTCCTAAATGGAATTATAAATCTTATCTACACTACAGTTTATGAAGATATTTATTTCAAAAGAATTGAAAATAAATTAGGTTAGCTCTAATTTTCAGGTCCATTCAAAATTTCATATTTTTGCGTAAATAATTGATATGGATGTCATTTCATGATAATTTTCTACCACAAAGCACATGGCAATATAATAAATTCACACAAAAAGTCATTTTATTTGACGCAGCACATAAAAATAAATACATCATTTATACAAAATTTCATGTCATTCAGGTCTATAGTATTTCAGGTCTCGTATATCTGTATCGTATACCGATCCCGATACAACGGAAAATTTTCGAATATATTATAGTCTCGATAAAAACGCGTCTATCACGACAGTTTATAACCAACTTTTCATTTACAAGTAAAACAAAAAATATATAATATTTTTTAAAAGGCACAAAACATATTTCTACATGCAAATTTACTTTTAATTGATAAAAATGAGCATAATATTAATTCATTTAAAAAAAACTATCCCGCAGAAACGCAGTTACAATATTTAAATGTGTATCAAACAACGGACCGCCTCCTGGCGGCCCGTAATAAATTTCAATACAAACTGATAATTTTAGAAATTTATAAACTTTCTTTTAAAGAGTCGGTCTGCTTTCAAAGTTAGAAATATTCAAAGTAAATAAAAATAATTTCTTTATGGGCATACAAAAAAAAACCCAAACCAAAATACATCATGTATTATTTTATATTATCTGGTTACTGTATCTGTAAGAAATGACACAACACTAAGGTCTGTATGGAACGCCTGGGCTGTCTTATCATGGCAAAATAACTTCATTTTATGATTATATATTTCTGTTGTTGATTTATACCATTATTTGGTGTGCTTTTGTTTGCGTTTTCCTTCATCAAATATGGTGTGATTTTAGCCCTATTTGAAGATCAAAAGTAGTTATTATTGAAAAGAATTAGATATTGAAGCTCCTTCAAAATTTCACATATGAGGTTTTTAAATCTAGATTTGAAAAAGTACACTTACGTCTCATCTGTTATCGAAACTCTCCAAAGTTAATGAAATATTTCAATAAATTTGGGCGTTGATTAATATTATGGAATCAAAGTAGATAGAATGACCAATTACATGTATTTTGGGGAGTTTTTTGAAAAATATTTCTAAAATTTATTGAAATGAAATGAATCTTGTATCATTTTCTTTCGGTAGTATGTTGGTTGTAAGACACCGAATGGTTATAATTTTACTATTTTGAGATGTTTCATCTGAAATAAACAAAAATATAGTGTCTGTTCAGAATGATGTAGGGTTAAAACGCTCGATTTCTGTTATCAAGAGATTTTCAATGACATGGTTAACGAGCTGTGTGTTTGTTTGTTTTTGTTGTTTTCATGACGCCATCAATTTTATTTATTTCTCCAAATCGGGTGGTATTGGTCCACTTGGTCATCTTTTTTATTATTTTGGCAGCAATTGTCCATGGTTACCTTGCGTTTACATTGATAATTTTGTGAAAACTCTGCTCATCGTTATTGCTCTCTGTTAATGTCCAATCATTGCTAAAACAAACTGCAGTGTCTGTCAAACGGTAACTACTCACTTAATTTCTCTGTTTTCTATTGACAATCTCTATAAAAGTCAACCGGTAGTGCCCAAGAACTATCGACATTTGCGTGAACCATACATTGGTAACTTCATATGTTATAGAGAAATAAGAAACTCGTCTCTGCTCATTAAAACCCATTATTCTGTGTCGACCTTTTTCACAGAAGCAAAACTTGAATTTCCAAACAAGGTTTATCCAAGGTCTGGGTATTATTGACAATAAATGTCATTCTTTATCATATATACTGGTAAACAGGATATCAATAATGTCTGCCATGTGATATTTATGATTTTCGATTTGTATTTTGACATTTTGTACGTGAAAACAACACTGTAATTTTACGTGTAGTATAAAGGGCCTGGAGGGTATCTTTTATCAAAACCATTTAAAGTACGAATTACTCATTATACCATATTGCACAATAACAATCATGATTTAAGAACAAACTGTCCTCTCCATCAATTCTTCTGTTTACCTCAATGTTATTACATTGAGACTGTTATTCGGTTTTGTCTTTGTTATGTTGACCGATATCTAGGTCTATTTTTTTCGCCAAAGAACGCTCTCCGGGACTCATCCCCTTTTTTCCCTGTACATCAGGGGTAGAGTCAGAAGCTGGCACCAGAGACCCGGATATTGATCAGAAAGATAGCATCTCCGGAAGGTTATTTCTCTCCAATCTGATCGATGTCCAAATCATGTCATCCCCAAATCACTCCGGATAAAACTTCAGACACCACGAATATATAACAACTAATTATTCATTCCATAACGATTGCGTTTAGCGCTGGTCTCTGAAGCTAAGGAGACTTTTCATTTCTTTAATACCCCAATCCGTAATGATGGCAAAGAAATAATCGCAGTGACAAGCAAGACGATTCCATGTATCTCTTTTTCGGAAGTCGTTCAATCTCTGGAGAAAATGTCCTTCTCATTAGCTCTAGATGATTTGCCCCGGGAATAAAGACCTAAAGAGATGTTAAATGGAAAAATCGGCGAAGTCGCCAAACACTGCCGGTTGGATATCGCTCAGGCAGTCCCAGCACTGTTGACTTTGGCTAGAGATCATCGCACCAACAAATTTGATTAGGTCCAATCTAAAGGCCACAGCTAAACTATATATGTTTTTTGTTTGGTGTAATTTTCTTTCTTTATGCTATTCCTGGCGCGGTAATGGTTTCAGGAGATTGAAATTGGATAATTTGTGGCCACACGATAGAAAAATGATAATGTCACGAGACTTTGATAGACATATAGTAGTACTGGTATGGCGAGCTGAGTGACAACTCCCTAAGGGGGACATGAAACTCACAATGGAGGGATAAACGTGTACTTAATAAAACCTCTCACAAAGAATAAATACTAGTTTAATAGAGAGCATTTGAGGATGATACTTCACTGGAGTTCTTTTCTCTTCTGGTGCTCTTCAAGAAAAAAATGATCAACAATCATAGCAACATTTACGAATTTGATCCGTTTGCATGCTATGAACAATGTATTATTTTAGAATTTATGTGTGTTTTGGAATCACATACTAGTACATGTAATTGCAAAGGTGTTTCATATATACAGAAGAGATGTTTGAATCGATTTTGATAACGAAACCCTAACTTAAAGATGATTTAATGCAAATATTTCAGGGCGAGTTAACGATGTCCATTGCCATATCATCGTTAGACTATATTAAATTTCTTGAAAAAGAGGGCATTGTATAAAGATATATGAATATATTCAATAAAATTTCTGGTAATTTTTATTTACTATAGTTTATGGCTACAATAACCATATCTCAAATTATATAGTAGATCTGATGGTTAACCATCTAGTATGTGAAAGTGTAGGCTAACAATATGCTCATAAGTCTTTGATTTTTCTCTCCTCATTAATAACTACTAATCATTAACAATAATCATTAACTCATTAACATTATTTATTTTTATATACATATATTTTGGTTATATATATATTTAATGAGTAAAAACCCTTAAAATTCAATAAAAACACAGAACTCTATTTTTAAAGGAGGTTTGAACAGTCTTAATTTAAATAAACATAACATTTTTCTAAGACTCATTTATTTTCAATATCGACCATTCGTACTAAGGTAATATCCATGTTAGTTTTAATAACAGAGCCTGGAAACGCACATTCATGTTTTACTGTTATGTCATAATAGGTTTAAAAAACAGATGTTGATACATTTCGAGTGTTCATATTGTTTTGCTTCTCTTAGCTTTGTAAATGGTCCTAATAGTTTAAATTATTTTAACGAAACCAAAAAAAAACCTATAGAAATGGGAAGAGCTTAGCTCCAAGCACACTTGTGAACAATTATCGTGTCAACTTTTACAATGTCATCCACGATCTGTCATCTAGAACAATTTAGTTCCTCTTTCGGTGACACAGTTACCAATAGTCGTTGTATTCTATGACATGACTTTTAAAGTATTAGGTAAATTGTTAAATTTTTGTAAACGCTAGACAAATAAGCGCATCTAGTTAAATGGGTTAAAAGCTTTGGATCTGTAGAAATTAAGGACAATTTGGATCTGTAGAAATTAAGGACAAGTTGGTACTTTGCTGTTATGGGCGTCTGAGTGAGAGAGATTCTGCTATTTGTCTTTTAATGTTCGTCAATGGCTGATCAATAAACATGAAGTCCCCGAAGTAAGACTGTTATATGATTGGTTATACCAGTTTTTATCTGCTAAAGGACCAAACATGATGTTTACTGTCTACAGGAGCATGCTTACTCAGTAATGACTGGAGCTCAGATTATATCACATTCTTCGATTGGTTTAAAGACATGTCAAAACTAGCATCAATGACAAATAATAAATGAAAACTGTAGGAGGAGTTTCCCGTACAATGAGGGTACCCAATATCCAATATTTTGCAAAAAATGACTAAGTTCAAAAGCTGGTATTTTTTTCATAAATTATCAGAAATCAAAATCCTAGCAATATGCACACCTCTGATATATGTACAGTTAATCTGCAAAAGAACAACTTTCTTTATCCGTACAATGAGGGTACCCTTTTGGCAGCCGCCCGCCCGCCCACCATTTTTACCATTTTAATAACCGGAATTTTCCGTTGGAAAACCCGGTTAAAAACGGCATTGGCTGCGCCGCTTAGTAATACATAGTATGTGTTGCCTGAAAAAAAAAAACAAAACCAGTAGTTTTAAAATGTTGTTTTAAAAAGATAATATAAATAAGTAATAAGGAATAATTCTTTGAATATAATGAGGTGATGATTTCGGTCGGGCTTTATTGGATTTGACACTCAATTGCCTTTTTGATATTACAATACTTTGTACTTAAAGGATTTTTACTTTTAATTTGACAGTAACTTTTTGCTTAAGAAGAAAACATAAAGTTTTAAAATTGCATTAGGCATTTTAGAAACTTTGGTAAAAGTCATATAACTAGGTAACCTGTCATGGTGTCATTTGAAATCTAAATAATGTCTGAAAAAGGTGATATGCGCCAACTCTTTTTAACTTCAGTAAAACTCATGCATTAGATTTTTAACTTAATTACAAAGCTCTACGAACCATAATTCAAAATTTAATTTCAAGAAACGAGCATGAGCATGAATGAACCTCTAAAATCTTCAATAAAACAATCTGCTTGAAGGAAAAATTATAGAAATTGAAAAGCATGCGATGAAACAGAAGACACACAGAGAACTCTCATTTACAATCATTATTTGAAATAGAAGTACGCCGGAGACGACCTTGATTCCTTTATATAAATTTTTAAGGTTCAATTAATTGTTTTGTATTTTATTTCAGGGTGCTTCTGTTTGCATTTTTAACAAAAAAGTCGCCAACAAACTTCACAAACCTCGGCGACGAGAGCAGGTGTCCGAGATCTTACGTCATGACGTCACACTTCTCAACAAAATGTCAAACGCCTCCGTCCTTACTGTGTCCAGCAGTCTACAGGAAGACAGGTGTGTATATCATAACAGGCAACTCCTTGAGAAACACTATAAATAGAAAAACAGGTGAGTATATTAAATGACAGGTGACAGGTGTGTATATCATAACACGCAACTCCTTGAGAAACACTTTAAATAGAAAAACAGGTGAGTACCGTATATTAAATGACAGGTGACAGGTGTGTATATCCTTTATAAACACTTTTAATAGAAAAACAGTTGAGTATATTAAGGTGGCTCTATACACCACTTTTTGATGACGCAGTACGCAAAAAAGTAAATCTGGAAGCATGCAATTCCGGTACTGGCTGATTTAAACTGCGGCGAATTGTATGGGGACCGCTCTTTTGAAAAATTTGTTAAATGAATAGATTTAATTTGATAATTGGAAAATTCATTACTTACAGTAATGTGGTATATGACACCTTCACGTTGTGTGGTATTATTTATCGAAATAAACAATAAAATCAAGTATAATTTTTTAAATAGTTTCTTTCCCATCATTGATATGTTACACCGTAGCGCAGTGGGGAAGTGGGTTCACTACAAACCTGTAGGTCATGAGTTCGATTCCTGTTGAGAATAATTTTTTTAACATTCCAAAAATGTTTAAAACGTATTTTTGGTTGAATACTGTGAAAGACAATTTTAAACCAGTGAAAGTATTTCAATTATAATATACTTTAATGCACATTAATATCGACAGATGTACCTTACCACCTTAAGGGGATGGGAGGGTTGCTTTGAATGTCTCTCAGGTTGGGATACATAAATCCTATTAGCCTAGTCAATTTTCCCCTTTATTTATTTGACTTAGTTTTGCATTAAAGCGAATATATTCACTTATACAGGCGTATAATGAAATACGTAATATATATTTATCATTCCAATATTATATTTAGGAAATTTTCTTCAACTCAGAAATGAAAAATCCCGAAGGTGTGTGGGTCTTAGGACTTCGGATAACGATAACCCTTACCTGAGGAACTTTCATACCAAATAAAATTTAAAACATTTTTTGTGTTTATTTGCAATGATTTTCATTCAATTTTTTATGTCACAGTTATTAAAATACATTTTTTTAAAACATCAAACAACTTTTTCAGATGATTTGTCAACAGAGTAATAAAATATGAAAAATTATGTTTTGGGGAAATACTAAAAAAAATTGCAATAATGACATTTTTGAATGTTAAGAAGTGTTATATTTTTTTTGTGTCCGAAGGAAATATCCATCATATGACAAAAAATTCTCTCAATTTGTTAATAGCCATCTTTTTGAAAAATATTTTACAAAAACACGAAAAAACATTTAAAAATTCTTTTAAAATACCTATAGTATCCCTATCATCATTTTAATATTTGATAAGTATATGTTTTGTGGTCTTCTATTGAAAATTGAAATAAACTGGTGGTGTATAGAGCCACCTTAAATGACAGATGACAGGTGTGTATAACATATAGCAGGTAACTCCTTAAACACTATTAATATAAAAACAGGTGAGTATAATAAATGACTTGTTAATCAATTACACCGTTAACAGAAAGACATGTGTGTTAACCATGCCTAGTAAATCATCAAACTACACTGTAAACAGGAAGACAGGAGTATAAAATGACAGGTAAATCATCGAAGTACACTGTAACCAGGAAGACAGGTTAAAAAATGACAGGTTAGCCATCAAACTACACCATAAACAGGTAAATCATCGAACTACACTGTAACAAGGAAGACAGGTGTATAAAATGACAGGTATATCATCAAACTACACCGTAAACAGGTAAATCATCGAGCTACACTGTAAACAGGTAAATCATCAAACTACACCATAAACAGGTAAGTCATCAAACCACACTGTAAACAGGTAAATCATCGAAATACACTGTAAACAGGAACACAGGTGCGCATAAAATGACAAGTTAACCATCGAACTACACCGTAAACAGGTAAATCATCGAGCTACACCGTAAACAGGTAAACCATCGAGCTACACTGTTAACGGGAACACAGGTGTGCATTAAATGACAGGTAAATCATCGAGCTACACTGTAAACAGGTAAATCATCGAGCTACACCGTAAACATTTTTAAATCATAGAGCTACACTGTAAACAGGTAAACAATCGAACTACACAGTAAACAGGTAAATCATCAAACTACACCGTAAACAGGTAAAACATCGAGCTACACAGTAAACAGGTAAATCATTAAACTACACCGTAAACAGGATGATAGTTGGGTATCAAATGAAACTTTTGATACAATGCCAAAAAAATACAAGTACTTAATACACAGTAAAGAACAAAACATGTATATTAAATGACAGGTACATTTTGAAATACATGTACTCAGTTCACTGTTAACAGGAAGACAGGTATGCATAAAATGACAGTTTATCATATTGATAAGTTTTTGATTCTCAACTAGGTATCATTGTGTATTCATTATCTTCAAGTTTTATACGGCTTTACAGAGAGAGCTTGGCTTTTGCCGCGGAGCCCGTGGCTGGCAGTTTAGCAAACTATCTGGAGAAGTTTGACAGATCATGTCCAGAACTTTCCAATACAGTAAGTGCGAACCCTTTAGATAAATTAAGACTTTGGAGGGCCGAAGAATTTGATACTAAATTATTACATGCATGTATTGAACGCCTTTTCATGTTGTATCGGTAACTTAACAAATCAAGCATTAAACATTTCACCGTTTTTTCTCTGATTATTGTCGTTTTCTTTAAGACGTGTGGTTTGATGGAACACGAAGTCCAGTGTGGCATTTACCAGGTAGGCCAATGCTTATACCGTGGTTATCAATTCATTGATATATTGTTCTTTACGTATAGTTTCTCTCTCATTTTTCTCATTGGTGTTGTAAAAAATAACTTATTTTAAATTCATACACATATCCTAGATTAATACTGATTTGAAGTATGGTCAAGTTGATAATTTTGTATTTACTGCCACCCAGTAAATTCAAAATCTATTATCATGTCAGTACAGTGGGCAGAGTAATTATCTAACATTTGTTGCCTCCGTTCGTTTATTTCACTGGTATAAACCGTAGATCACCGAGGCCTTGATGTACGTCCACGGCGTCGAACGCGTCATCCACAGGAACGTTAACCCCGCCTCCATCCTCATCACCCAATCAGGACGCTGGAAACTAGCCTGCTTTGGATTTGCCGAAAAAACTCAAGATGGAAGGGTATGTTAACCTTAAAATATAAGTGTCAAAATGGTCCACTCATTACATTTGTACTTTACTAGCATATGGGTTTTTTTTATATTAAAGCAATTAGAGCTAGTTTGAAACATGAAATAAATGAGCATCAAGGGTGTTTAGCAGTGAATGTACTGTGGTTTCATTAATATTCAAGGGTATCAATTTTCGTGGATAAAGTGAAAATCACAGTTTCAAGGATACGTAAATTCGTGGCCAATGACCCTTTCAATACAAAATGTTAATAGAAATTGCATTTCAATGAACATTTAATTTCATGGATCAACTCAACAACGAAATCCACGAAAATTGGTATTCAACGAATATTGATGAAACCACAGTAGTCAATAAGACAATAGCTACTTTGGTCAACAACAGGTGAAAATGGTCCATTGTCTTTTTTTTGTTTTAACACGAGTAATTGTTGATACTAAAAGAAATCAAATTGAACTGAAAAATTAAAGTATTTGTTAAAGGAAAAATAAATGTAGACTTGTTCTTGTATATAAATTTTAAATCAGTGTATATGGTTTGTTACTAAACTGAAAATGCAACTATTGTCATTCTGTATCCAGGAATCTTTCGCGTGTAAAGCATGGAGTCCCAAGGCGTCAAAGATGGCGCAACCAGACTTGAATTACATTGCGCCGGAAATTCAAACGACTGAAGTGTGCACATACGTGAGCGATATGTTCTCGTTCGGGATGCTGATATGTACGATCTACAATAATGGCTACTCCCTGATCGACGCTCAGTATAACCCTAGTACCTACCTTAGACAGTTAGACACGGTTTGTGGTTATCTTACTTCCTTACTTGTATTATACAATATACAATAGTTGCTCCTTCTTGATTATGTTACGAATTTATATGATCTACAGGAATGGGTTTCTTCTCAAAATATATACTAGTAGTTATGATCTAACTCGTTTATTACCAGTCTTGGTATATCCGTTTCTTCTCAGTGCGATTGGCAATACTTCGAACCTACCTTGATTTCAGTCTGGCGCAGGCTATTCTGCCAGCTATTCATTAGCAAAGTCGATGAACTCCGTTGGGGAGACTTTGACCTTTATGGCTCTAACCAACTACATGTGTAAATAGTTCAATGGGTTAATGAAATGCATGCGGCACCATCAATACTTTGATTACCTGTGATGTCAAAAACACTGCTAAATAATTGGTGTAAATGAAGCAACTAAAAGTCTAAAAACTTTGTTCAATCTTCCTGTCCTGATCACCCGGCAAAAGGCCATAAAAGGAGGTTTGGTCAGATTCACTGACCGACGGCTGTAAATTAGTATTTCATATTTAGTTAATAATCTAGTTATGTTCATAGGTTCCCAAGAAAACCTCTAGAGTAGAAAATACCTTTTTGGTGAAATTACAACTAAGCATCTTATTAAGTCTGGTTATATCCAACAAAGGAAGCCCATGGTCAATCTCGCTTATGCTTGCTGGTCGTCATATCATTGATTCATCGTTATTATATTCAATAATGTCCATCAAAAGTGAAACATACCATTTGGATGGTAAAGAAAATATTGTCGTGAAATCGTTTATATATTAACGATTTCCTTCGCAAAAATATAAAGGGCCATTCTAAAGCATCGAAATCAGAAAAATCAGTGAGTCTGCACAGTCTGTAGGCATATTTGAGACTGGCCTCGGGTTTCCCACATTGGTTATTGTCCAAGGATATCTGAACTGTTTGTGATCTAATTCATGGATAGGTTTCTTATTGCGATATAAAATTGAAAACCTAAATTCATTATTTAATATTTTTTATTGCCAACATGAGCCAGTTATGTGTGTTATGATTGCGATAACTGCTGATGTCTCTCATTCCTGTATCAGCAGTGTCATCACTATTATGTAAATACACAATGTATGTCTCGGGGTAAAACCCCACACGCGCTTGTGATTTTAGTAAACGTTTTGACAGTATCTCAAAACATCGTGTCAGTCATAGGGATATAAATATACACATTACAATACAGTACTTATATATGTCAAATAAAGATTAAATGTGGGTTTTTTATAATTATTATTGCCTGACGTCATACTTGTTAATGATAAAAGGTACAAATATGTAGATGTTACAATTTTAGAGAGAAATTTCTTCCATCGGCTCTAACAATAGCCATAGGACTATTAAGTCAAATGCTAAAAAGAGAGATGACGAACTATAAAACAAGACCCCAAAGAGAACACTAACTACACGTGGCTTCGATATATATAAACTGGCACTGAACTCTGCCTCGGACACCTCGTGCTTATGTGTATACAATGTCGTGCTTTCTCTCTTCAGTTGACACAGAAGTTCGGAGACATTGCCCGCGCCATGCCCCCGGCTCTTGTGGACCCCGTGGAAAAGATGATCAACCGGGACATCCGGTACCGCCCTACCGCGCAGCTCTTCTCTCTGGTAGGTGCACTCCCCCGCCACTCTTCTCTCTGGTAGGTGCACTCCCCCGCCACTCTTCTCTCTGGTAGGCATCGGTATGTGTAATAGATAAGTTCAAGGTTGATCAAATGATCGTAACACAACTCGAGAAATAAGATGAAATGCAAAGAACTTTAGTAGAATGATGTACAAATGAATGTGTCCTATAGCTGAAGTAGGCGTTTAGTTTTAGACGAATTCACCCCTGTCATGTGTTGTTTGCTGTAATGCTCCTGCTAAGGTTGCTGTAAAACTCATGTGTAGGTTTCCGTTAACATGTGTGGGTTGCTGTAAACATCATGTGTAGGTTGCTGTAAACACCATGTGTAGGTTGCTGTTAATACTATTTGCGATAAACTTTAGTGTAGGTTGCTGTAAACACCATGTGTAGGTTGGTGTAAACACCATGTGATGTAAACATCATGTGTAGGTTGCTGTAAACACCGTGTGTAGGTTGCTGTAAACACCATGTGATGTAAACATCATGTGTAGGTTGCTGTAAACACCGTGTGTAGGTTGCTGTAAACACCATGTGATGTAAACATCACGTGTAGGTTGCTGTAAACACCATGTGTAGGTTGGTGTAAACACCATGTGTAGGTTGGTGTAAACACCATGTGATGTAAACATCATGTGTAGGTTGCTGTAAACACCATGTGTAGGTTGGTGTAAACACCATGTGATGTAAACATCATGTGTAGGTTGCTGTAAACACCGTGTGTAGGTTGCTGTAAACACCATGTGATGTAAACATCACGTGTAGGTTGCTGTAAACACCATGTGTAGGTTGCTGTAAACACCATGTGATGTAAACATCATGTGTAGGTTGCTGTAAACGTCATGTGTAGGTTACTGTAATATTATATGTTACAATGGTTGCTGTTTTAGTTGAAGATGTTTCACGACCCCACCGTCACCACCCTACAACAGCTGGACAACCTCCACTTGAAGAGTCCCTCCGATAAATCTCAAGTTTTTTCCATCATAACGCAGAACATTCCACTACTTCCGAAGGTCAGCTGTTCTATTTAGATAACAATGCTGTACACAGGGTTATTTAGTTACCCCCACATATGCTAAAGTGCAGAAGAGATTTTGATTCCCATTCATAGTTTGTTCCGTTTTTAAATTCATTGACAAAATGGGCAAACAGGGACGTACATTTTCCAAGCTTTATTCAGTATGAATCCTCCAAAATACCAATATTGATATATTGCAAAGGATAATGCGATTTCTAATTAGAGACATCAAACTGAAACTTGTTTTTCATTTTCATCAGGCTATTCGTTGTTCCCGTCTATTACCTAGCCTGCACCAGGAGTGTACGTCACGTGACTCTGTTGCCACTGCGTTACCTCCCCTTGTGTCGCTGGTTCAGCACTCTTCCTCGGAGGAGTTTTCACAACATGTCTTTCCAGAAATAACGTTCGTGTTCAATTGCTCAATGTCCGAACAGGTAAGAAATTTCCGATTGATAAAATAGATGGATGGTGACTTGTAAATTAAAATATAAATTTATTCCCATCCTATCGCAGACGCCCGAATTTGAACAAAGGTATCAAATTGTACAAGAATAGATATACCATGTATACGAATTATCAAAATCTAGGTACTGATGTTAAAATAAAAGTACAGAAAGTACAGAAAGGCGCGCCTTTTGGCTGTGTAATTGTCCTCTCTTTTGTGAGAGAATGCCCGACAAACAAGTGTTAATCTAAGTACTCTAATTTGAAGATTTTCAATATGAAACTCACTTTAAAGAAAAAAGTATTAATTTATAATAATACATGTACTCTACAATATCTGTATAAATAGTCTGTTTCGGATATCTTTCTTTTAAAGTAGCTCAAACATTCAAAACTTCATTTTTTAGAACCTCCATATATTATTATTATTCATATGTACTACATAAAACTTGGTATCGATTTCTATTCGTATATATACAAATGTAGTAAAATGAGCTGCGCTTTTTTATGTCGGATATTTTTCGTTGTGCTATCAGGATTTGCCACTAAAATGACAAAAGGATTATAGTTATGCTTTTCTGTTTATAGTCATATTTATATTTGAATTATACTGTTTTTTCCTATAATAATGGGATCTTTAAATGCATATATTTACATTTACTTTCTTTCCCCCTATCAAATTGCATTGATTTATTTGAGTGATATATGCATAACACAGAAGATCCAATTACCAAATCTGGTGCGTATGAATACAGTCTTCCTTAAGTATATCTCGAAGAACATGACTGACCCTCCTCGCGACTTCAAGCCAAATCACGACCTGATATTATACTTACGCTGATAAATATTTCTTGATGTAAACATATTTTAACAGTAAAATGAATTAAATTGATTAATTTCTTAGTATACCAAAAGTAAACTCATCAAATTACAGAATGAAAAAATAAAATTCTCATATAAGTTATCAAATCTCTGTGCACTATTTTTATCAGTATAATTCGGCTGTTCCAATAGCTGTTCCGTTAATTGCACATTACTCGTTGAATAAGGCAGGAATTTTTAAAAATAAATCATGTTTTCGGAAAGAGAATAAATGTTTAAAAAAACGTAAATATAAGCATTGAATCATTATTTTTTGAAAGATGTGGTCTCATAACTGCAACGGTGTGTGCAAACAAATTTTCATAACGCACTAACGCGCGTTATTTAATTTGTATGCACACACCGTTGCAGTTATGAGACCACATCTTTCAAAAAATAATGATTCAATGCTTAAATAAATGCAACCACCCTAATCACTGCGTATGAATTTCCACAAGTAGTTCCAAATCATTGGTTTCTGTTATCGTTTTAAAAATAATGTTGTTAAAACGCCATGTTTTACAACTATTGAGCAATAAAGTTGTTTCTTTTGTTAAAATCTAAATTTTAAGTTATTTTTCATGAATAATATTTTTAAGGCTCATCTCAACAGTCTAATCAGTCTAAACCGGTTTTAGAAATCAGCTGTTCTTGCTGTTCACTAATTTACTCCCTCCGTGGTCTGCAATTTATACCGATTTGTTTAATAAATTAATTGATTTCATCAACAAGGGAATGTAAATATGAGCATTGATTGATTTATTTTTGACGTCGGCATGTCAATAACTGCCGTCAGTTGAGCAGACAAATTGAATAATGCGCGTTATATTAATTATTTGTATGCTCACCTGACGGCAGTTATTGAGAAGACGACGTCAAATATAATTCATTCAATGCTATAGTGGAAACGAGGCCTTGATTAAAGCATAATTTCATTATTCTGTAGTGTACAAAAGTTTGTTTGCTATATATGTACATGTATATTCCTTAGTAGAGAAATTGTTTCTTTTGATAAAAGCTTATATTGCTTTAAAATGATAAAGACTCTTCATCCAGGCGGTTTCTAATAGACATTTCAATAAGCTAATCGATTATGCAAAAAAGAATAATATTGCCCCTGACAAAGATGTACAAATAAATGGTGTGTTCTTTAAGAGTAATTAAATCATCGCTAATTTATTTCATTTATGACTGTCTGAAGCCCACAAGTACACGAAGCCTATCAAAGCATCTCAAAAACGACGTAATTCTAAACCCTTTATGTGGATACCATGGGCGTAAGAAAAAATCTCCCATATCCCTTCAGGAATTAAGTTTAAAATTCACCGAACACGTTCTATTATATTTCAAGAAGTCATGGATGTGGCCTTTAAATGTTGCTGTAGGCGTGAACGACAGAATGTGGTTAGCATTACATTCAGACGGCTCCTGATGACTAATTGTCTCCCCGGAGACACGATGAGTATTGCTGTTCCGCCAGAGAGTCTTACGCCCCACGGCACGTTGATTCCCTCCCTCTTGTGTGCTCTATGAGCGATGATCTTCCTTGTTTTTTTCATTATACTACTATGGTTTTGATTGAGACATTTCTCTCACAGGGCACTGTGTATCTTCTGAATAAAATCGATGTCATAGCATCCAAATGCACCTCCAACCAAGTCCGCACTGATGTTATTCCGTTTATCCTCAAGCATATTAAATCGGAGTCCTATAAAATTCAGGTAATCGTCGCGTCTTTTCTGCAATAAAGATCCCCATTGTCACCCGATTATGTAAATGAAAACACTCAATAAAGCAGTTCATAACAATTAAATGGAGATGGGCTTCTTTCATTTACTTCATTTTCTATTTGTCTCGACGTCCATCTCCATTTTACGACTTCCTTCTCCGATTTTAACATTCAGTTGCCATTCACGTTTTACAGACGCACTTGAATCTTGTATTTAATAAAAAAAGAGTACTAACTTTAATTAGAGGAACTGGATCGCAGTTTTGTAATTTGTTTGTTTCGTAAAATCTCCCCGATTTGTTCACTACAATGTCTGTTCACATTAGCTGTGTTTTATTTGTAGGAAGCCGCCCTGAACGCCTTACTTGTAGTCAAGGATTGTTTAGACGACGCTGTTCTAAGAAGCAACGTTCTCCCTTGTACCAAGGGACAATTCCAACAGACGGTCGATGTCAAGGCAAATACACCTATCATAGTTTTATAAAGCTGTTATTATAGTTATATGGCAGAGAACAATGACCTATGACTTATTGTAAAGGCTCTCTATAAATTGTCAGCGATCTTTAGCTCAAACTGTTATTTTTCATGTCTTGGACTTATTTGTTGTTGAAATTAGTTAAGCTTGTACATCTTCTAAGGAACGAAACTAATTATTATAACGGATAATAAGGCACGTATCTACAACAGTTTGTCATTCAAAGTTACTAATGCCACGATAGAATTTAGGAAAATGATCACGTAACTTTACCATTTCCACATTAAAAGGATTTCTTACATTATTTGCATTCACACTTCCTTGTTGAAGCACTTGGTATTATCCATGGCTATTCAAAGATCTGGATGCAAGTTATAGCATAAAATTGTTCTAAGATTATGCGGCTTTTTTTCCAGATAAAGCTTATAATACTGTCCTGTATAAAACATTTGCTGAGCATCATGAACCCATTCACCATTAGAGACGACGTCCTTCCATTTCTTGTCGACATTGCAAATTCCCATGATGCATCAGTTGTAATGGCGGTTGTTGGTAAAAATCTCTTTTTTAAAATATTTTTTTAATTAAAAATTCATTCATTTGTGTTTCTTTGTTCCTTTAATCGACAGGGCGTAAAAATTTGTCTTTAAAGATATAAGAAAAACTTGTACTTTTAGGTATATATAGACACTTATTGAATAAAAGGGACGCCGTGTTAACCAAAGTCTTTCTGGCGCGTAGTGGAATGCCGTCTCTTCTACCCCATGTTGTGGATCCAGACCTCAGCGCCGATCAGGTAATTACTCAAGTCCGGGTCATTAGCCACCGAGGAAGAGGTGATTGCTTAAGCTTAGTAAATTTTGCGGTACAGAGTTAATTAAGAGGAGGAAGTTGGTAAAGTTATAATGATAATAATTATATACAGGTAATTTAGTCGTAGCTGTGAGATATATTTTGTGGATGTACAGCTATTTTACTAAACATCATAAATCATAGATATTAAAATTGCAGAACATTTTCATTCGATTCAAGTTTGAGAGAAGATACAACGCAGTGTGTTGTATCAAATAAGCTACAAAGCATTAGTAAGGAGATATATACAAGCTTGTATTTTGTATCGAATAAACTACAGAGAGAGAGAGAGAGAGAGAGAGAGAGAGAGAGAGAGAGAGAGAAGACGCAAATTATGCTGTCATGCAGCTGTGTCAAAAAAGTTACAGAGAGAAGACACAAGAGTCATGCAATCGTCAGATTAACGTGCCTTTTTGCGGTGAATGTTGCATCAACCTCAATTACATTGCAGCTAACGCACAGCCTTAAATATTAGTTTGCTAGTACGCTAGCATTTTAGCTGGGTGATATTTTACCAATTTGGGAATTTCCGCACAGCAGTGATTTATTCAAGAATTCATAAATGGAATGGCATTTTCAATTTTCATCGTAATGTCAATGTGTTTGCGGCTTAAATCAATTCATCATTAGAATTTTCACATTAACAAACATACTATCAGGTTTAGCTTACGGCAAAGCGAATCGTGTACAATAGATTAAATTGCCAGATTGCACTGTTTTTGCTTTATCAATTACACTAGTTTCAGTGCATATGTATCAATCACGAATTCCCTTGATTCAGTTATGACAATAATATAAATTATGTAAACTTTATGTATAAATCTGTCCATTGATGCAGACACGTGCTTCCTGTAGATAGTGTGTCCATGGCAAATATCGGTCCGTGAGAGAGGTTCGACGATTTGTTTTGTGGGATTTCCTGGGGGTAGACGAAGTCCATGTTAAGGCGATTAGTTCTCTTTATTGCAGAAGAAGGCCAGTCTGTTTCTGGCCACATGTTTCAATGAGAATTGAGTAGAAATTGGAGAAGTTAAATGTCTCATTCTCACAAATGGTGTATCAAATCAATCGATTTCTTGTCGTAAATTTCATGATATTATCCCGATAAAAAAGGGACAATTTACATGCAATTGAAAACTGTACTGTAAAGGAGAATGGGAACAGGGGATGGTTCACTAATATTGGATCCCTGTTGTTGTAGCAGAGATAGATTGAACACGCAATGTTGAAATGATATCGTGTAGAATTCTGTTTACGTGACAGCGTGGTCATTATTTAAGACGATTTCTGATGACATGGAGCAGTCTTTGGGCTTGTGATTCATCCAAAATGGATTAACTGAAAAACAATTTGAATGTTTTGACTTTTACATTCTCAGTGATTATTTTCTTTGGAAAACTAGCTTAAATTTTTTACATTAATAATTTCTTGTCTTTTGACCTTTGAATGTTTAATTTTGTCAGTTCTGTGTGATGATGGACGTGCTCTATGAGATGCTGGGACTGATTGACCAGCACAGGAGAAGTAACGGAACCTCAAGCTCCGCCTCCTCCTTCAAAAGGTGACAGCCCTTGCTTGCTAAACCTCATTACACTCCTCATTTGTTAGCAGTTAACTCTTAGCTAACGCTGGTAGTGACAAAACATTACTTTATTTCCGTCAGTTATTGTTATTTAGTAACTCTGAACGTTAAATCGAAATCAAACATACAATTGCATTGATACTGACTGACAAATCATCATAAAATGCCTCATGAAGATGCAACCAAACACACTGGAACTGTTTAAACCTCAATGTGTACTCGATTTCCTTACAGCAACATATTAACTTAAATGCCTGATACTCGCAAAGTCTTAAATCGATTGCCCGTACCTGCAAATAATAAAATACACTGATAATGTCTAAACCTCATTCATTCTTAACATTATAACTTAACACTTTATCCTTATTACACTGTAGGCAGTGACATCGTACCTAAACGAACTGGCAGTTATAAACCCTAACAACATTGTAACCAAACCTGTTGTTTCTGACAAACCCTTACAAAAACTGCTAAACCTAATATCATCAACACACAAAAACTATCAAACCTTAACAACATTAACACAGAAAACTGGCAAATCTTAACAACATTCTAACAAAACACACAAAACTGGCAAACCTTAACAATAGCATTCTAACCCAACACACAAAAACTGGCAAACCTTAACAAAAGCATCCTTACAAAGCACACAAATCTGGCAAATCTTAACAATAACATCCTAACCAAACACACAAAAACTGGCAAACCTTAACAAAAGCATCCTTACAAAACACACAAAAACTGGCAAACCTTAACAAAAGCATCCTTTCAAAGCACAAATCTGGCAAACCTTAACAATAACATCCTACCAAACACACAAAAACTGGCAAACCTTAACAAAAGCATCCTCACAAAACACACAAATCTGACAAACCTTAACAATAACATCCTAACCAAACACACAAAAAAAAACTGGCAAACCTTAACAAAAGCATCCTTACAAAACACACAAATCTGGCAAACCTTAACAATAACATCCTAACCAAACACACAAAAACTGGCAAACCTTAACAAAGGCGTTCTAACCAAACACTCAAAACCTGGCAAACCTTATCAATAGCATCCTAACCAAACAGTCAAAAACTGGCAAACCTTAACAATAACATCCTAACCAAACACTCAAAAACTGGCAAACCTTAACAATAGCATCCTAACCAAACACAAAAACCAGCAAACCTTGAGAGTTTTTTCTTTGCTAGATTTGTGATAATTTACAATCACGACAAATTATAAAGAGCATTATTCATAAACAAATAAATTCTATTTCTTAAAGGTTTTAAAATATATTTAATCCAGTATGTGGGCGAGGTATGTTGTTTTCCATTTGTCAATTTACAAACAAATAAATATCATAGTTTTAAAAAGATGAGATTTCGTGTTAGAGTTCAACCATTCAAGATGAAGACAAAAAATTTAAAAAGGGGAAACAGCATAATTATATATTAAGGGGGAAATGTTTATATTTATATGTTGCAAGTTTACACTTCCTTTTGCTTTGAACGCATTGATTGCCAGCACTGAATAATCAGTTTATAGAATTTAACAAGAAAAAAAAATATTTTGCTTTGTTAAAGCAATACTATGTATGAGGTGCAATTTTCTTAACGGAATTTTTTATTGTATAATTGCACAAATTTTCTACGAAAATAGCAAAGAATTATAGTTTATAAACTGATCCTGTCCTCAAGCACCTGTGTCCTTCGGAGAAAAATCTTCTGATAATTTAATGATTATTTTAATTTTATTTATCGTTAAGGTTTTAAGTTACATTGAGAGTTGTCATAAAAGCAGGTTTTTGCTGCAAAAAAAACAACTCATATTACTTTAAGTTTTTACTAAAAATCACACCGCATAACCGTTACATATAGTATTATAATTACGGCCATGTTAAGACGAAACATGGGCATTGATACATGTGTTAAACAATGTATTTGGAATGTTTACTCGTGTATTACGTCAGATCTAGATTCAAGAGCAGGAAGTAGAATAGAGAAAGTACACGTGACACGAATACGTGACGGATTCCGCCCCACCCTCGTCTGTGTGTGTCGCTAGCAGGGTGTGATACGGATCATCTTACAGCACACACGTCCAGTTACGGTCAAAATGTTACATTTAGTGACTTATCTTATAACAGCATAGATTAGTTTATGGCTATTTAATTTTTAACTTTTAAATGTAACATGAAACAGCGCGCTTCCTCTGTACACCTGTGTAACTCGTCATTTGAACTTATATGAGTGTTTCCTTATTCTGTCAGATAAATTAAACTCTGCTTATAGGTTATGACGAAATAGCTTATACATGTACATGTATAGGCTTATATGCATGCACTTGACGATTGAGTCTTCTACATTTTTTCAGGAAATAACAAAATATTAAAAAATCATAATTTTCATACATATAACAAATGAAAAATACAAAAATAAAATCGCGTGTTCGAACACTTAAGAAAATATATCACTTTTTTGTGTAAAATTGAATTTTTTTAACTGAGCCATTACTACTTTACAAAATAACAAGTTCCTCTCTGCCTTACATTACCTTGATAAGTTTAATTGGGCTTTATAGTTTTTTTTATGATTATTCGACGTTGCATGTGTTTGATTGGTCCTCGAACATGTTTGGCATTCAAGTGTCATTATTAAAAGAAAAAAAAAAGATAACTTTAATATAATATTTACAATTACGTTCCAGTTACGTTACGTTGGAGTATTTTATAAATGATTTAAAATCAAAATTTTAAGAGCGTTTCTGATCTTGGAGTCTGATTTCTCTTTAAGAGAGCGGCTTGCCTCTGGAGGGAGTGATAAGAACTTGCTGTTTGTTGCTAATTCTTCATCAACGGGGATACAGAAAAGCAGAACAGGTAAGACTGCCGCACAGTATTTGTACTCTTCCATTTTACCTATCAAATACAACCATCAACTATAGAATGGAAAATGATAAAGATTTCATTGCACAAAAATTGAATCGTTTGTGTGTGAGTGTGTTGTCATGGCTACTGATCACCAGACCGTGACCATATTTGTCTAGTTCTCCCTTTCCCAGAATGCTCCATTTCGTCACTGACTAGAGGGAGGCTTTCCCGTAATTCCAGTCAAGAAGGTAACTGTTTACCCGTCCCCACAGAGAATGCGCCGTCCCTGTAGAGCTAGACCTGTCAGACCGAGTAGACTTAGACCCCTAGTCCTAGTGCATCGCTTCCCTTCTTTATCAAACGATTTGCTACTGTAGCATTTTGAGTGCATGGTTAATTTCAACCATTAATTTGATGACTTTAGTTAGAATTTGTTTTCATGAAAACGTTATTAGTTTGTCCAATTACTAAGCATGGCTAGTTTGAGTACGTTTTATTGACTTCTGTCAGAATATGGTACTAAGAGTTTAGCATGGCGGACACAGCGGAATTAGAAGTGTAATATTTCGTGCATTGTACTGACTTGGGGCAGTTTATTGCAATAATCGCAGATTATCATTCTTTTTCATTTTCATTGCAAATAATTTAATTTCCTTTCTGCTCAAATGAACTAGAGCTCCTTATGTAGATTTGGTATTCCTTTTTGCTCTTTATACTAGTAATTCGAGCCGTGCTAGCATAGAATTTTGTTGGTATTGTCATAGTAAAAAAAATAGCATCCAGAAGTCTTGCGTAGTCTTTGTGTTTGCTATAGAACATTTCTTTTAACTTTAATATTTATATTAACTAAACCATTGGGATGCATATGTACACGTATGTTGATTATTCTTGTACTGTTGATATCATGGTTAACCTGGTTAAGTATACGGCAGTCACACCTCATTGGGATACGCAAACAAACGTCCTGTTCGTTTATTCACTCAACCCATTTTTATACAATGGTACATGTGGGGGATGCAGGGGATGAGACACACGGGAGTGAACAGTTTCCATCTAAGTTTAATCCGTTCATAAAACTCGGACTGGAATGGTTTGAAAATAGTGGGTGGTGCCTAACCTTTGAGGGCTGGATGGCTGTGGCCATTTTTAAGCTATATTGATCTCCTTGAAAAGGAGAGTTCTGTGTCATGTTGTAAATTTGAATTTACTGGGTGGATGTAAATACAAAATTTACAACATGGCAACTAGTTGTCATGTTGTAAATTTTGTATTTACTCCCACCCAGTAAATTCAAAATTTACAACATGACATCTGTATTAGGATATAAGAAAATATTCCAATCTAAAAGCTAAATATATGAAATTTTACTTTACCAGATGAAAGTTTATACAATATATATTTTGTAGCTATAGTCTGTCCCAAGATATTTATGCCGCACATTTTCTGAAATTATCCAAAATTTATTATAACCTGGGAATCAAACTATGTCCGTTCAATAGTATTAAAAAAAATTCAAGATTTGTCATTTGAAACGTCCTCTCTAGCTCGTCGGGTTTCAATACACGTCTAAAAAAAAATGTGATGTGTACGGGGATTTTGTATTGCAAAAGACCTGGATGATAACGTTGAAAAAATGTGCGAGGTATCCCGAGTGACTTCCGAACGGAGAAAAGATGTAAACATTTCCCATTATAAATCTCCATAAGAAATCTATTTTCGCTCTAGTGAATATTTCCGAGTGAAAAATGATAAAGTGTCAATGAAGATATCTTGGGAATTATCCCTTTTATCAATTTTCATTGCACTTCTCTCACAGGGATGAGTATTTACATTGAAAATCGTCAAAAAGTGCGGCATAAATATCCTGGGACAGACTATAAAAATCATAAATATTTAGAAGTTTAAGTTAGACTTGTTGACCACCCAGCCACCTTAATCGTGGAACGGAAAGCGGAAGGGACAGGATATACATGTAGATCAAACCAGAACGGATTTGCCGTGAATCTAATCAATTGTTATTAATGCGGGAAGTGTTTTTTTTTTCATTATGTCTTTTTTCTTCCTTTAATCAAACAATATAATGTTCTCTTTGATGTTTCATGTGGGAATGAATGTAGCTATAGCTCTATGGGGAAACTCTGGTTGACGTTAACGAATTTAGGAATATATTCTGTAAATATTTCCATATAAAAAAAGGTTCCCGAGAGACATCACAGAAAAAAAGTATACGGCCCGTGTAAGGACTTTTCTTATTTTCTGCAATGATCGCTACATTCATAGCCCGTATGAAACACATAAGTCTTTTGAATAGCTCAAAAAGGTGAGTAAGTTACATATAGTGGGAAGAGCCAATTCTTCCATATATGGAAACTTCTACAAGGCATATTTGTGAGTCTAGCGTCAGTCCGAGCATTCCATGTTTAGGGTAGCTAGGTTCTATATGTGCATATCACGAACTTATACACGAATAGGAACCTTAAAAGAATAAATTGAAACACAGGTTTAACAATATGAATAGTATTTCTTTTAAGTATCTGATTAAATAGTGTCACTATAGGCACTGCACACTGCTAAGTATTTCGTTTGTAGGAAGTTTTGAAAAGTTAAAGGAATACGCATATTCATACACTGGCAAATTAGATCGCGATTTGGCAGTATAAACATCATCAGAGACGAGAAAATGCTCAGTAAATATAAATATTGTATTACTGGTAAATTGGGTCGGTGCCCGTTTTCGAAAGTACTGATGTCTCATCAACGTGCCCATATAGAGTTTTGACATAGACGATTAGCTCTGTCCATAGTCTGCGAGTCTGCAAATCCATGAGTTATTGGATGACAGATGATACGAAGCTATCGTATTTTCCTTTCCTTTCCATTTTCCGTTCAACATTTTGGCAACATTCGAAAATGCTGTTATCTGTTGGACTTTGTCAGAGTGATCCGGCGAGGTGTGAATGTTTTATAGATTCTTGAATTCTATTTTAGATATTTATATGCAAACTTTTCTCTACGTTAATTTTATAATGGTATATAGGTCCAAGATTAGGCATATCTATTTGAGACTAAAAGACGTATCTAGGAAAGAAGAGGCTTCAAATGTTTACTTGTACTTCAAAACATCGTTGTTTTCTTTTTTAATAGCACCGAATAGCCCAGAGCTTTCAAAGATAAAGGTAATATATATGTGGTAACTGATATTAGAAACTTGTTTGTCATATACGTGTGTAATCATATTCTTATTTATGTAATGTTAGAGATCTGGAGTTAAAGTCGATGTTAGATACTATATATAAAATGTCATTAAGTACTCAGGTTATTATGCAGTTGTTTGCGTATGCTGCTGTTTTGGTCTGTTGTACAGGGTCGTCTATTTCCAGCATCCGTCATTTTATGCTGATATTTTGGAGATATACCTGTATACAAATCAATGCTGTTATTATATATCACATGTATTAAAACACAACGACACTAATGTTGAGACACGCGTTGACTTGAGTGTCGTTTTACAGTAAATACAAATTGCAGCATAACAATATCTTAATATCATGACGAAGTTCTGCGATGAATAAGTTAAAATTGAAACAGCGTAAAGTCTCATTATTGTAAATAAGAAGGAAGTCGACACATCATTAACTCTGAAAAAAAACTAGTTGTTTCCGCTGGAGCCCGAGGGAGAGTTCAACGTCTCCATAGGAACCAAGGTCAGATGATCGGTGATCATTATTTCGCTGAGTTGACACAAATTGTTTTCTATCCTAGGGTCCCCGAGGAAAATATTTGAATATAATTTATATATAGCTTACAGTTTTTACTGTAATTTGCTGAATTTCTTGTATCTCTGTATTTTTTAAAGGAAAGAGAAACTCTATCAGTGACCAATAAGGAACCTTTGCGCCGATTCAGCCTGGTACCCCCCGGGGGAGGCACCCCGGCCATCAACCTGACCCCAGACGACGGCGTGTATGCGGACAGAAATCGACGTCCAAGTCTACAGAATATGGGTCATTATAACCACGTGAGTATATAACGAGAGAGAGAGAGAGAGAGAGAGAGAGAGAGAGAGATTTGGTCCCAATTGCAAGTGTCAAGCTCAGTGTTAATTCTTAAGTGACCCTCTAAAAACTAATAGATTATCTGCTTTTTTAGATTACATGTGTATTTAGAAAATAATGTCGCAATAAATATTGTTCTTTTTCAACATAGGACTCTGCTATTTTTCACCAGAGATTTGTAATTAACAAAATTCACTTTTGAATACTTACTTTTCAGCGGGAACACTTGATAATAATGTAATAGAGTAATTTATTTATCGTTTGAGAATACTTGTGACAATTTACGACAAATACAATGCACCGTAAATTGTAGTTTTACATAGCAATACAAAATATTGCTATATTACATCAAAGGGCAGATAACTTTAACTGCAAAAAAAGTACAGCTTTTTGATATGAAGTGTAGAGGGGGAGGGTCCTTGACTTCAATAATCAGATGGTTGATTTGGTGTCTTTTGGTCGCGATCTAATGACGGTTAGAACAGGATTACTGAACTGAATGCAGTAACTTTCTTTCATCCTTATTTATATATGGACAAAGACGTGACTATACTACAATATATTTATCTTATCGTACCCCACACTGCTTCCTAGTTCCGATCTCGACCGCAGCATAGAATATCAAAGAACTTACACATGTAGTAGACAGACAGACCTCTGTTATGTATTTATGTTGTTGCTGTGTTTACAGGACTCGGAGCGCTGTGAACGTAAGAGTAGCACTGGGAGTCTGTTTAACTTCTCCGACTCCCGACATTCCTCTCCCCGCCGGGGCAGTTTCCAGGCCCTGGGGGACACTGTGGTAAGGCGGATACATCATATGTACGTCGTGTGTTACGTAACTTTTTTAAACTCTCTTGAACTGACTTACAACTTGGTTATTTTGTTCTTTACAGATGCAGCTCTTCTCTGGGAAGTAATGCGTTATCCGGAGTGCGATCTTTGTGATGGAGCCGACAGACAGAGTATTATAGATACTGTAATTGTTTCTTGTTTGTGTGCTTCAAAGAAGACGCCGAATATTTGCCATACTGTGAATAATGATGCTTTATTCAGTTTTTTTCTGCGTGTATTTTATATATTGTTTAAAAAATTCATCTTGTTTTGTACAGTAAAATATTTATGACAAAAAAGCTTTCTATTTTCTCTCATTTTAATACGTGATAAAAAAATTCAGATTTTTATAGAAAAGTTCAGGGGCAGTTCAAGCTGTATGATGCTGAGGGTTGCCAGGACGATTGGAGCGAAGCTTTGGATCTACAGTCTCTGCAATGTTGTGTCCAAACAATTTTCTTGAAGCCCTGGCAAAGGGAGAACACTCACCGGTTTGTTGACTTGGTGACTGGCCTACGTCACACAGGGTCACGAAAGTGAACCCTCTTTGTAGCAGATTTGGGCTGGCATTTTTTCTGCCTTTTGGCCTTAGTTTTCTCATACATTTCTAGGTATGAGGACTTGCTCTGAAGAGATTTTGGTTTCATGGGTGGAAGTTTTTCTTGTTTTCGATAATGAAAATAGGTGGTGTCATCCAAGCGGGGCCGAATGCTGATTGGCCGTTGTTGAATATTGGGCGCAATGCCTGAGCCGGACTGGGCGTTGATCAGCCGGTCTTGAGCGTGGTGCAGTGTGCGGGGCCGGGCGCCGATTGGGGGCAGAGATTTATCCAGGGTTTCCTGCTTTTCGATTTTTATCGCCTGTCTAAACCCGACGTCATTGACAATGGAGTGAATCTCCTCCTGGGCTCTTGTGTACCCCGCAGCTTCCTCATCCAACTGATGGTCATAGGATGTACACAGGCCTACAACACACGATACAATACATTACAATGATGACATTCGTCGATAATGGGCATACATCACATACAGCATAGTTTGTGGTAATAATGAAGAGAGGGCATAAAACATGCGTATAATTAGGATTTATCTATCTATATGCTCATGTAACCATGTATCAAATAACGGACACTACTTGATATTTGTCTATATAATAGACTGAAAAATATGTATAAATCTATGCATAAATAGAAAGTTTCAATCTTTTTTCTGGAGAAACCCGATTGTTGTTAATGTTAGAAAGTAAACTTTCTTGCAAGATAAATCCAGTTAAAGCAGGATTTTAGAATCAGTACACCATCTGTAGGACATAAATGCCTATTGGCGCTCTCATTGCTGTAACATACAGGAGTAGTGATCTGTCATGTTGCAAACGTTGAATCTACTGAATGGGTGTAAATACAAAAATTAAAAGTTTTAATTTACTTGGTGTATGTATAAACAAAATTTATAATATATCTTTTTTAATTTATTGGATGGGTGTAAATTTACAATATGACAATATCATATTGTATATACACTTTATTAATTTTATATTTACAACCCAAGTAGAACCATTTTAACAAGAGCTTGGACTTTGGGTAACTGTATCATACAGCAATGTGACGTAGGCCTGTCTATTTCATAGCATATTTGAAATCAACACGATTTGTCTGGCTTTTGAGTTAAGACTACGCAATTGGTGTATATTTCGCTTGATACCAGCGTCATTTTTAACTTGTTTTGACACAAGAAACAGATATTTACATCCTTCTGAAAAGTCCAAGGCCTTGTTAAAATGGTTCTAAATTCAAAATTTACAACATGAAAAATTGTACATCCACAGCTGTTGTTTTCCTCGGCGTAATCCTCGCACAAACTTGTTGTATCGAGTGGAGGTTCAGTAGCCGAGTCAGTTTAGGGTGTTTAAGTGTGTATGTGTTTTAGTGTGTTTTAGTGTGTGTGTTAGTGTGCAAAAGCTTATGGGCAAGAGAAATCTTGCATTAGGAATCATTGAACTTGCCATGCTTGTGCCTTTTCAACAATGTAATATTGAGTCAAACTCTACTATTTCCAAAAGTTACATCATTTACCAAATCTGTATAAAGCAACAAAGAAAAAACCCACTTTTATTTTAGATTACGGACAGACAGCACAGCATAAGAACCATTTTAACAACACTTTGGACTTTCAGTAGGGCGTACGTAGCTATCTATTCCTCGCGTCAAATCATTTTAAAAATGACGCGGTTTCAATCGAAATATGCATCAATTGCGTAGTCTTATCTCAAAAGCCAGACAAGTCTTGTTGATTTCAAGAGCCATGACTGAGTAGCTAGCAATGAAATAGACAGGCCTAAGTCACATTGGTGTTTGACACAACTACCAAAAGTCCAAGATCTTGTTAAAATGGTTGCAGTTCATAATCCTTTCTATTACCCTCAGCGTTAGCAACGCACTTAGCAACGGGTAACATTAAAAATGTTACATGCGCGAAAATTATGCGCGTACGGTTCGCTGTAGAATTCACGTTATTCCTATATAAAAGCAGTAAAATTTTCTTAAAAATAAAGACATTCAGTATAACAAAATAAATAGTGCCTGTTTGGGAGGATAACAGTTGAAATTGACACCCCTCGAAAACCATTGTCAACCTCCGCTTCGCGTCGGTTGACAATGGTTTTCTCGGGGTGTCAATTTCAACTGTTACCCTCCCAAACAGGCACTATTTATATAATATTAATTCCTTTCCCTATGAAAATATTGGAGGCGCATATGAATAAAAATTTAGGATTCCGAATCTCGATTTCATATATCATAAATTATTTTTTAAAAAAAACCCAACACGTCAGGGTTTATAAAGTTCATAGGTCAGGTGGTTTTCATCCTAACATGAACTGCAATTTGTTTTCTTAAAAAAGATTCAAAGTCGTAAATTACCGGCGCTACATGTATATCAACACTAGGGAAATAAATGCAATAAGCTAAATATGCATAATACTCATTCTTACATGTATAACATGTAAGATACTAGTCGACTTGAAAGAAACAATATTTTTTCTGAGAAGTGCGAGCCCGCTGTTGTATGGGTTTACCTTTGAGCGAGAGGAGCTCAGTTTTTAGGTGTTTGACGTGCTGACGACATCCAGCCGTCGACATCCGGTCCATGTCGGCGCTGACCTGGGCCAGGGCCACACCGTTACGGAGGAGACGGACCTCTCCCCGCATCTTCTTCACTTGTCGCCTCAGACTGGCGTTGTAAAGCGTCTGGTAGTTGTACCTTTTTTAATAGAAAAGCAAGAATGAGATAAAGCATTGATATTTGTATCTGTTTATACATATGACAGGGGCAATTGGCAAAAAGTTAGAACCATTTTAACAAGACCTTGGACTTTCAGTAGGACGTAGCTATCTATTTCTTGCGTCAAAACAAGTTAAAATGACGCTGGTTTCAAGCGAAATGTATACACCGATTGCGTAGTCTTCCCTCAAAAGCCAGACAAGTCTTGTTGATTTCAAGAGCCATGACTGAGTAGCTAGCAATAAAATAGACAGGCCTATGTCACATCGCTGTTTGACACAACTACAAAAATTCCAAGCTCTTGTTAAATGGTTCTAATCATATAACTATTATATTTCTACACTACCATTGAAATGAAATATTGTATCTCTCTCTCTCTCTCTCTCTCTCTCTCTCTCTCTCTCTCTCTCTCTCTCTCTCTCTCTCTCTCTCTCTCTTACCGTGTCTTCCATTCGCTCTCATCATCTAATCCTTTCTCTGTCTCTGCCTCAATTCCTCTGATGATGCTCATCCAGCCCTCTACAGACTTCTTATGAAGTGCTGCCCATTCCATCTCCTGTGCTAGTTCCTCCTGTAACTCTCTTTCAGAGGGTCTTCGAAACTTATCACGATTCATTGTGAATATTGCAAGGTTTGTGACTATACCTTCCGATATAGTTGGAACATTATGACGTTATGCATTATGACGTCACTATAATATCTGGCTTCGTGATGTCACAATCATACCAAAACATTGTGGGTAAAGTTTAATCCCATAGTTTCGTAAAGTCATTTTACATAAAAAGAAAATGCTGCTGAAATATTTAATAAAATATCATGTGCGCCTGCATTTTCGCTTTTTTCTGATTTTTTTTAATGACTAAATATTGAAATTCTTCGGATATGAAAACATTCTTTATAATCCTTAGATTTGAGTGTTTTTTTGATTTTTTTTATTTTTTTTACTTGCATCTAACATCTTTAAAGTTATGTTTTAACAAAAAATGTTACACATAGAGTGTAACACATTTTTAAAATGACGAATAAGTTAGCGTACGCTTGTTAAAAAAAAAGTCTCGCGAGATTGAACCGAGAAATTACGTGGTTTCAGGTCAAATATCTTCCGGATAATATTCCGACTTCCTGATCGTAAAGTTTGTCGGTTTATTGTTAAAAGATGGAGTAGTTTCCCTGATGAAAAACTGGTAATGTACCTTATGATTTATTATTATTGAGTTTAGTTGGTTAAAACATGTTTCCGACATGGTTTATAGCTGAATGTTCGTCTTCCAAACCCTTCATAGGATTTTGCCACAACCTACCCATTTCCGTAAACATTTTCACCCAACTTGTCAGTACGGCAGTATTGTGAGCGAGATTTTATAATGCTATTTCTCACGGTTTATTGAAAACATTGTATGTATATGCCTTTTATTTGGTTAGAAAATCTGTGAAGTACTTTTCTGATATCATATTACACTTTGCATCTTTTTTATATTTACATGTACTTTCTTTTCAGTTATTTGTTATAGATAGTAATCAGTAAACCGGGTTTTGATTTGGAACGTAGGATTCTTAAGCTCTCTGAGATTTATTTTTAACTAACATATTTACACTTTTAGACGTTCATATAATGTTTACTTGCATTAACCTATTTTTAAGTTTATTGACCCACTAAATGACCCAAATACACAATGTCACAGGGTTCTTGTCACAGATGATTAGTCCATGTCCATACGTAGCACCCTCAATCCTAAAGTTTTAATAATCAACTTTTGTGATTTACTTTAAAGAAATCATTGCAAATCGCTTTAATTTTACAATAATGTCATTCTTGAAAGTGACTTTTGAAAATGACTTTGACCGGCTAATTTTGAAAAGAACAAAACTGGACATTTTTAGCATAATTTATTATTTGAAGAATATTGGAAACCAATATCATTGTCTTTATTGTTTGGGGTTATAACATTATAATGACTTAAGTTGATCCCTCTTTTCTACCAACACTCTGAAGTTGGAAAAAATGATGTGCATTTTTTTAATGAGAAAAGCCTCTTTGAAAATTAGAAATTAAATGACGATATGAAAAAAGATATACTGTAGAAGCAGAAATATTCGGTGAGGATTTAATTTCGTTATTTTCATTGGCAGTATTAATCAACAAAATTAAATCCATGACAAATTTTTAACCAAAGTATTAATGAATACAAAGAGATTACAATATGACGAAATTAAATGCCAACGGAAATTTATTTGGTTCAAAAACAACGAAATATTGCCCCAACGAAAATATGTGCCTCTACAATATACATGGACATTTTTTATGTGGTTTGCTACTTTTAATATACAGCTGAACATTTTCTAAATGAACATGAAAGGCCCTGCTGTTCTAAGGAATTATTAATAAACCATATATTTTACAGACTTCAGTGGAGCTTAAATATGGGTCAGTGTTTTAGTAAACCAAGTGAAAAGAAAGCCCCACCTCCGGCAACTGAAGTCAATGGACCCGGGGTAGTTTCTCCTCAGGACATCAATGTCGGAATCAACAGTCCAGTCCGGCCCCTCCCCCCACCTCCAGCCAAGTCAGGTATTGCAGCCAACTGGTCATTTATTAGTACACTTTATTATAATATCGTATTTTTCCCAAGCATATTGTAGGTCGATTGCTGTCACATGACCGGGCTGTAAATTCTGTTACAAACCTTACTATACTAAAAATAGAAAATTTTTAGACTTCACTTCGTCCTCGGTTGACATACTCTAATCAGGTCTATAAAACCATGCATTGACCTCATGAAAAGGCTATTATTTGTATAATACTGATTATGCATTAGGTTTTTTTTTTAGTACTGAACATTAAAAATAAATGATAATTTTTTTTATAATTTTATGATTTATTCAAATGCTTTTAGGACTGTCTGACAAAATGTAAAATGGATGTTTTATTTTTGTACAGATAAGTCCCACATTGTCCGAGCCTTATATGACTTTGATGCCATCAACGAAGATGATTTGTCTTTCAAAAAAGGAGACCGGATGGAAGTGGAGGAGTCCAGGTATGTGTACTTCAACTAAATCCAACCATGCCTGTCTATACCTTCCCTTTGCAAACTTCAGTCTTTAACTATGCCAATTTGGCTATTACTGGTAGATAAAGTAAGCCAAATCTGGTTATATTTGATGATATGATTTGATGTGTACCGGTACATGTAGATTTTATTTTACTGGTTCTTCATATTTGTTTTTCCTGCCTATATTTATTTATCTTTTGATCCACAGTCAGAACTGTGATTGGTGGATGGCTCGTCACTTGGCCTCAGGACTTACCGGATACATTCCCAGCAACTACATATCGAAAGACGACGACACCCCCCAAACTCAAGAGTAGGTTCTTGTGTAAATAGTTGTTTGGTGTAAAATACAAGATATATATTACAAATAGATTTGTAATTGTTAACATTCTGTTAAATAAAAGCTTATACATGTAATTATACAATAAAGGTGAACTTTCTTTGTATACCTGAGCTGTACTCTTTGTAGCTGGTGGTATAATGTTGACCGCAAAGAATCTGACAAACAGCTGATGTTGCCAGGGAACAAAGTGGGAACATTCCTGGTCCGCGAGGCCGCTGGTGAGTGTTGGAGGAACCTGAGTCAATTCTACATTTTATCATAGAAAATAGTTCCATACATCATAATTCTGTGGTCATTTGAAGCCTTATCGAAAAGATGTTAGCACTGTCTACCTACATGTACATGTGTGTATACATTTCAAAAATTTGTCGATACTCTTTTTCAGACAAAGCTTCCTATGTACTGTCTATACGTGATCATGATCCTAAGACGAATGACGCATGTGTAAAACACTACAGGATAAGGAAGATGGATAATGGAGGGTTTTATATCAGTCCCCGCAGAACATTCCCCAGCATGATCAAACTGATCGACCACTATCAGAGTAAGAAAAAGCAAAATATTTGTAGTACATATACTGAAGAAAAAAGGTGTATTGGGGTTAATGCTCAATTAATTAGTTCCAGTAATTTTTTGAATTTTACAAGATAAAGACTTCATATTTTGTCAACATAGGATCATTGTCTTTATTGTGATACTATATACAGGGAAATATTCGAACCCATTTTATTTTTGCCCCCTTCGCCCCCTCGTTGTCAGCAGGTGAATTTAAGACTGGGCGAATTCCAGTGTCTCAAATTATCTCTCATTAAACACAATTTTGTCTGGACAAATTAAAGACGGGTGAAAGTGTTTGCAAGTGAAGAATGGCGAAAATATTAAACAAGGGGCAGAAATAACACTCTATGATGAAGACCCTGCTAAGTAGGTCTTATTGAATTAATCCTACCCTCTCATTTTATCACCACAGATGTAGGGGACGGATTATGCTGTCAGTTAACAGAGCCTTGCCCCAAGGTTCGGCCCACTGTACAGTTCCGTGAGCTTGAGGTGGCTCGCGAGTCTGTCAAACTAATGAAGAAGCTTGGAAGTGGATGCTTTGGAGATGTACATGCTGGTTAGTAACCACATTCCTTGTGTCTCTGTACAGTACTGAACTATATGTAGATTGTTGGTGATACAGAGATTCATCTAAGCTTATCAATTTAGGTAAATGGAGAAACACGGTGGATGTGGCTGTCAAAACATTAAAGCCCGGTGCTATGACAGCCGAGGACTTCTTAGGAGAAGCTAAGCTCATGCACAAACTACGGCATCGTAAGCTGGTACAACTGTTGGCAGTGTGTACGACGAGCGAGCCCATCCTGATCATCACGGAGCTTATGATTCACGGAGCTCTGCTGGACTACTTACGGAAAGACGAAGGCAGAACTCTCAAGTTTGTCGTACTAGTAGACATGGCTTCACAGGCAAGTACATTTATTGGAATAGTTTAAACTGTGCTTTATAAATATAGACCTATTGATTTGATGCTAATAAAACACATACCAGTAAATATGTACATTTATGATATTGAATGTATGTTAATCCACTGAAATCAAAATGGTTATAAAGGTACAATCTTTTGGTTTTGGGTTTTTTAAAAAATTACACCCCCCCCCCCCCCCCCAAAAAAAAATGCATCAAATGTGAACATTTGAAATGGAGTGAAAGCAATATGTATTTAGAATTTACAGGTCCAAAACATCTAAATATATTTATAGTGTAGTGACATCTATTAATATTCTTACAGATTGCCGATGGAATGGCCTATCTAGAGAATGAAAACTTTGTGCACAGAGACTTGAGGGCTGCTAACATCCTGGTGGGAGAAAACAATGATGTGAAGGTGGCCGACTTTGGACTGGCTCGACTGATCCAAGAGGACATATATGAGGCCCATGAACGTAAGAATTCTTTTCATGTTCAGTGCATTATGTGGTAAAATTGCTATTTCAGAATAGTTGTTTTAAAATAATCAAAGGGTTTTGAGATAAATTTTAGTCTGAATGCCTTTAACTTTTTTGATAAGAGTGTATATTTTCTTATTTAGACACGAAATTTCCCATCAAATGGACTTCTCCAGAGGCTGCATTTGACCGTAAATTCAGCATCAAGTCTGACGTCTGGTCCTTTGGTGTACTGTTGTATGAACTGATTACATTTGGAAGAGTCCCATATCCAGGTAAAAAAAAATCATAGTTAAACCATGACATATCTTGCCGAAATTTATTCTTTATTGATAGGAAAAAAGCCAAGAAAATTCCAGATATTTCTAATCAGAGAACTCTTCTTTTAAGGAATGAATGGACATGAAGTGCTCAGTAAGGTAGAGAAAGGCTACAGAATGCCGAAACCTACCGGCGGAATTATCCCGTGCCCTGATCCATACTATGACATCATGCTGCAGTGTTGGAAGAGAAATGCAGACTCCAGACCAACATTTGAATATCTACGCGACTTCTTTGACAACTACTTTGTGAGCTCTGAAGGACAGTATTCAGGAGAGCCTATGGGTTGAGAAGTGAACAACATTCCTTTTACATTTCCACTTATTCAGCTAGGGTAGAGGATGCAGAAACATTCCAGTTTTTTAGGGATTTTTTTAAAGGGGGGGGGGGTGTTAAATTAATTTTGTCATGGTTTTAGTTTTGATCACTTAAGTTAGTTATGGCTCTGTTCCTACTAATACATTCCTGGGTTTTGTATATACAATACTTTTATTCAGTAGAATTCAAATTTGGGGGGGGGGGGGGTTGAGGTTGGGAAGAAGGAATATAAAAATGGAAATTCTGAGTGAAATACATGTAAATGTATTTAAATGTGCATAATTGGTACCACATCAAATTCATACAGACATTCGTGAGTTGTCTGATTCCTCGGTATACAATTTTGCTTTGGATCAAGAAGATGAGTTTATTTTTTTAATGTGTTGTGTTTATACATATATGATCAAATATAAGAGGTGGGATACTAATTTTACGAGTGTCCAGCGATTGGAGATGTATATAATATCCTGGGGACAGTCTGAGGCTGTCCCCGTCTTGTACAGTCATCAATTACCCATAGGGCCCCTCTGCATGCCATTGTCCCTTCCTTTGTATCAGATTCGTGCCTTATTGCCAGTTTTAACAAATCACTGAGTACGAGAGACTGAGATTCTTTTTTTTACCATTTCCATGTATTTTACAAACATTCCTTGACATATTCAGTGGAAATATTAATTTGTTTGTACTACAAATTTCATGTAGATTTATTGATAGATCCAGTTTTAAAATGTTTTTTTCGCTAAATTTTTGTACTATAGATTATGTTCGCATGTAAACCATTTACCTATTAGGTTTCGCTTTTGCATAAAAACTTTCTTGAACTTGGTTTTCAAAGAATACATTATCATTTGTGGAATAACTATTATAAACAAGAAAATGGCAAAATCAGAAATTTCCAGATGGAAACAAATTGCGCAAAAAAGTTGACAATCAAGCTCAAATTTAAATTAACAGAAAATTGCTTTTTGAGTCTGTTTCAGTATAAACGTTGGTATGATTTCAGAGTTTGAGATTTTGGTTTGTAAACCTGGTCTTGGAACTGGATCTCCTGTTTCCTTTGTTTACTGACATACTGAAATGATGATGGTAAATGCTTGTGTTGTGAATCATATACAAATTATTTTGTACAGAAAATTTTTATACATATTGCTACATCATTTTAATAAACTTATAATTGATAACCTATCTGCTGTTTCCCTTATGAATTCATGATTCACAGAGTAAATTAAAACTCTGAAAAACAAAAACCAACATCAATTAGTTAGTGTTCTTGGACATGTATGTGTACATGTGTTTTTGTGGACATGCATATGTACCGTACAAGTGTTTTTGTGGAACTACATTTTTCTTGTACCAGTACATAATACAAGTACTGTACCGTTGATTGGAGGATTGGTGTTCATAAATAGCTATTTCATTTATAGGGAATTTGCAATGCACTATTATGAGGTTAATTATTTCAGATAAATATCTACATGTGCATGTATAGCTGTATATATATATATTTCCTGTATGCAAATTTCAGTACAAAAACAAAGGATTTCATTTCCTTATAACAAGGCTTTTATTGAGGAAAAAATAACTGGCAAGTGTTGTTATAGAGCTGATCAGCCAGTTCCTCGATTTCTGTCTGTCGAGCTCCACTCATCACCTCGAGGACTTGGCTACAAAGAAATACACGCATCGTCAGTGATACAAAGCATGTTCTGTGTACAGCATTATGTAGTAACGGTCTTATCAAGTACGACTTCCCACCACTTCATACAATTGTATCAAGAGCAGAAACCTTCTTTAAGTTGCCAAAGAGTAGGATTTACCCAATTAGAACCAATCTTCTTGATAAAATACCAGTTATGTGTTCTGACTTTGTACATTTAATTCTCTTCTTAACTGGAAATATTTGAGTGAAATACATTTATAAACAAAGTGGATGAAAGCTATGAATATGTTTTTTGATGTCCAAATGCTTTCGATCATTTTAAAAATGTGATTTGAAAAGTAAGGATTCAATTTGATGCTAAGATTTCGGGGCCATTCTGCTTTTGATCCTGGAACAAAGGGCCTGTTAAAACCTGCAACATTCACTAATGCCATGTTTGGTTTGTACAGGCTTGATTAGAACTGAAGGCACCCTCCTCTTGAAGAGAAGTCTTTCCCCAAGACATTGGTCACACGCAAACCTCAGAAATCAAGCATTGCCACTTACATGATGAATGCTGGCTCATTTCTGCTCTTGACACAGAAACCTTTCTCCCATTTTTCCTTCTTTTTGGTTTGAAACTGTGTTTTGATATGTTTAAATCCTGCATGGGTTGGGCGAATTTCACACCATGGTGCATCTATTGATTCAAAAGAAATGAAAAGAAAATTTATAAAATGATTTCCATTACATTATTCAAAATAAGAGGCCAATGGGCCACACTGCTCACCTGACCAACAGCATTAAACTTTGATCCAAGTGGCTTACTGGCTTTATTTTATCAGATGTGACACAAAACAATACTGAAACAAGGTGCCATTGTTCAAACACTTGAAACTTTGATAATTTTGAATAACTTCACATACTGTAAATTCCTTATATTACGCGAGTACTTAATTCCACGATCCCGCTGGATTGTATCAAATCGCGAGAATATAAAATCGCAAACGTTGAACTTTTCTCCTTTTTTCTTATAGTTTTCAACTCTTAGACAATAATGGCGAGATTTTAAAATCCGCGAAGGATGCTTCTCGCGATTTTACGCGGATATTAATTCCTCGCGTTTAATTAGGAATTTACAGTATTTAATCCTCCACGTTTTCTGAATCAGAAGATTTATTTTTTCCTTATATAAAGTTAGTTAATATTCCCTGCAGGTTATTACTGGTACATGTATTTAAAACAAAAACCCTTGAAACACACTAGCTTGCTCTAAATCACCAGTAATTTAGGAACTTAATGGAGAGGTTGAGATTTAAAACGTAATGGGTACATAGACGTGAGTTATAACTACATGTACATGTACACGTACATGTTTTTGTAATCTATCAGTTGATTTCATTACTTGTAGGATATAAACAATTGATGATTTTTTAGGCCTCTCGATGCCAATTTGTGACATGAATTACTTAATTAACTTCAAGTATTAATGGTAAATTTTCTATCAATCTTCATGCAAATGACATTCAAAAATCTATTTAATGTATCATAAGAAAATATTCACTTATCAATTAGATTATTTTAGTTGTATAAGCTACAAGTTTGTACTTATGTGTAGACAACACTCTACAAGTTTAGAGAACCTGATGACGTAATATGCGAAAAATTTAGGTGATTACACTATTTCACATACACATACCAGAACATGTTTGAAATCTCAACCTCTCTAATATTATCATCTCGTAAAAGGATTTTTTTTTGGTGTAAAATTAAATGTACATGTACCCTAATCATGGCCTTTTTATCCATAGGGGTTACTGTATAAGTAATTTTGAAATTTCTTCAATTTAATTTTCTTAAAAATATTCACAAACTAGAACCTTCATTTATGTGTTATATGAAAAATAAGTTTTTAACAAGAGGCCCATGGGCCACATCGCTCACCTGAGGAACAATAGGTATGATAAAGTCAGCTTAATGGAGTCATAATACAAACAATTGGACAATGTACAATAATACATGTAGATCTTGTATAAATAAAATCCATTTTTCCCCCTTGGAACTCGGATAGCCCTGATTGCTGCCAGTATTTACAAGTGCAGACTTTAATCACCGCTCCTGCACATATATAGGGACTCAACGTTATGCAGGCATGAATGACCACACACCTACGCAACTCAACAGGTACCAACGTTAACGCAAGCAGGGGTGACCGCACACTTGCGCCAACAGCTCAACCTAACGCAAGCAGGGAGTACCACACACGCGCTAGAAAGGCCAGAACACCAGCAGGGATGACCATACACTAATGCTCCGCCGCAACCACCACCAATACAAGCACATATGACCGCACACTTGTATTAATGGGATACAGGGCAGGAATGACCGCACACTCTGCATCTTAGGTTAGAAAACACGAAGATTAAACAGAGCAGGGATGTCCACACACTCAATCTATCCGTACCTGTTCAAGTTTAACCCCAAACAGTCTCTCATAATTACGCAATAGACACTGTCCCTATATATGTGCCGGCCTAAAATAATTCATAGTATCTAAAAATTGGAAATCAAAAATAAACAAACTAATCCGGCCTAACCCAAAACTACTTATGCAGAACAACTTATATACATTGAATATTTATTATTGTATAAAAATAATCATCACAATAATTGGTTAACAGTGGATGCATTCATTAAAATAATCAAGAATCAATAAATCAAGGGCAATAACTCAATACAGTAATACAAAAAGATTCTAATGAAAAAATAGCTGCCTGCTTCAATTTTATAGTCATATCACATGTTGAGTATTGCAGTTCTCAAAAAGATCCTTTACAATTGTTTATACATGTATATGGGATATTTAGCTACATCAAACTCTGAACCTTCTCGTGAGGCCGAAGAATTGTCCTGGAGCCAAAGTCTTTAACAATTATAAAGAATCATCTTGCTGATTAGTTTCTGAGAAGAAGATTTTTAAAGATTTACTCTATATATTCCTATGTAAAATTTTAACACCCCCCCCCCAATGTGGCCTCACCCTACCCCCAGGGATCATGATTTTCACAACTTTGAATCTACACTACATGAGGATACTTCCACACAAGTTTCAGCTTTCCTGGCTGATTAGTTTCTGAGAAGAAGATTTTTAAAGATTTACTCTATATATTCCTATGTAAAACTTCGACCCCCCATTGTGGCCCCACCCTACCCCCGGGGGTCATGAATTTCACAACTTTCAATCTACACTACCTGAGGATGCTTCCACACAAGTTTCAGCTTTCCTGGCTGTTTAGTTTCTGAGAAGAAGATTTTTAAAGATTTACTCTATATATTCCTATGTAAAACTTCGACCCCCCATTGTGGCCCCACCCTATCCCCGGGGGTCATGATTTTCACAACTTTGAATCTACACTACCTGAGGATGCTTCCATACAAGTTTCAGCTTTCCTGGCTGTTTAGTTTCTGAGAAGAAGATTTTTAAAGATTTACTCTATATATTACTATGTAAAACTTCGACCCCCCATTGTGGCCCCACCCTACCCCCGGGGATCATGAATTTCACAACTTTGAATCTACACTACCTGAGGATGCTTCCACACAAGTTTCAGCTTACCTGGCTGTTTAGTTTCTGAGAAGAAGATTTTTAAAGATTTACTCTATATATTCCTATGTAAAACTTCGACCCCCCCATTGTGGCCCCACCCTACCCCCGGGGGTCATGAATTTCACAACTTTGAATCTACACTACCTGAGGATGCTTCCACACAAGTTTCAGCTTCCCTGGCTTTCTGGTTCTTGAGAAGAAGATTTTTGAAAAATTCTCGAAATTTTTCATTAATTTCTAATTATCTCCCCTTGAAAACGGGTGTGGCCCTTAATTTTCACAACTTTGAATCCCCTTTGCCTAAGGATGATTTGTGCCAAGTTTGGTTGAAATTGGTCCAGTAGTTCTTGAGAAGATGTTGAAAATGTGAAAAGTTTACGGACAGACGGACGGACAGACGGACGACAGACAAAATGTGATCAGAATAGCTCACTTGAGCTTTCAGCTCAGGTGAGCTAAAAATTAGATCAGGTCTGTATTATTTTTATGTATATAGCCTTCTGAATGGATGAGTTAAAAAGATTTCTCTTCGTTTCCCTTCCTATTCAATACTTTTGCTAACAGGAAGGCATAAAAATATATCTGGTGATAGATATCCTCTGTAGCCTATCGAATACATACACTTGTCAGTAAGCACTTGAGTTAAAATTGGGATTTTTTATTATTTTTTTTTAAGTGGCCATTAGCAGGTACTTCAGAACACAACTAATCTGAAAATAATAGAGTTAGGTTCAGCAAGAGTAAAGACCATGGATTTTGTGCTTAACTAGGTTAATTATATGTTTATTATTTTTTTCTGACCAATATTTCAGCAATCAGCCCTATACTGGTACTCTACAAGTTTTTGGCTAAGACCAGTTATCGGCTAAACTGAGAGTTCGGGTTTATAGCACGCAACAATCAAAGATTTTTTAATTTAGTCGTCTTTTTTGAATAAAGAAAAGTAAGTTTGCTAAAAAAATTTCTTGAATATGTTTTATACATGAGCTTGAACGATCATTGTTTACCACTGATTTTACATCTTTGCACTTTCAGCAGTGAGGGAAGTGACGTAATAAGTTAAAAATAGAACATTACCTCTTAGTGATACATTATTATATCCCTTCTTTGATTTGACATATATTAATATCAATACATATAACATGTATATCAATAATTTCCGAGAGATTCGTAGCGCAGTTGAACGCCTGATTGCATAATTATGTATTTAATAGTCTATGATTTGGTGTATTACCGTATGATAATAAACGAACAATTTTATGAGTTTTGTTTATAATGTATCATAACCCCAACTACTTTAGTCTGACCCCACAAGGGGCATAATTCAAATTACATTTAGCAGAGTATTAAATCAACATGTACAGGGATTTTAGTATGTTATATTATCACGAAGCTGATAACTGGTACAGTAAATCGTAAAAACTCGACAAATATGCGTGGCGTGCTAAAAAGCACAAAACAAGATGTTTTGGGTTCTAAATAATGATATAAAAACTAACAGACTGATAAAGTAGGAGTTCACTATTTAAAGTATGTCAAGTCTTATCCAAAAATATCAAGAAATAAGGAAATACAAAAAGAAAACGTTAAATTTTAGTCGATAACTGGTACAGTACCAGTAGAGCTAAGTACAATAAAGTGGTTTAAACAATTAGTTCATCTGATTCATCCTCAATATATATATAGTACATGACATGTCATTTTTCTGCAGGAAATAAATTGAATAACAACAAGGCAACGATAAACAAAATCACTATTTGCTTACTAATCAATAAAAGGGAAATATTAATAAGTGAATTAAATATACCAATACTTCATCTGCTGAGCCTGGATGAAAAATTATGATATGGACTGTTATTGCAATTTTTTTTTATCTATTTTGCACCAAAGAAGATATCATCCTAACTGCACCAAAGTATGTACATGTAGGGTACTTGGAAATGTTTTGCATTTCATGTTGAGAGGGTCCTTGAAAAAACCATGAGTCAATATGACAAGAAAACACCCCCCACAAGTGTGGAGTAATTATATTCCCCGGAAGTCATCAGTAAAAAAACACTCACCATTAATCGATGGTAGCATATACATGTATATTAATGTTACTTACAATGTTCAAAATACTTTGAATTTTCAAATTCCAAGGAAATGGATTTCTCCATATTGATTTACCGTATATGAAACTTGAACTATTTTAGTTCCAAATATTATCTAGTAACACACCAAATATCAGCATCTTGCTGAATATGCTTCTTTCACTGGTAAAGGTCTAAATGAGGTTATTTTAATTCAGTTTTTTAATTCATGTACTTTTATACCCCCTGATAATCAAAACTATTAGTTATATATACATATATAAAAGGCTATTTCAAAACAAATCGATCCACTTTGTGAACCACAAGACAAGTCCAATAAAAATAAGGGGAAAATGTGTTTTTATGCATTTAATGCCATTTATAAATATTTTCAAAAATTATTTTTATCTGAGTAACCAAATACCAGTTTTCCTATCTAATATTCGCATTGTTAGGCGGTTAACCGTTTAAGGTGGTATGGGACATCTTTCGACATTAATGTGGATTAAAGTACATTATAATTTAAATGCTTTCGCCAGTTTAGAATTTTCAAATTTTCCAAAATTTAACAAAAAAATAGTTTTAAAAATATCTGGAGGGGTAAAATTTGTAAAACCCCTGAGTGAGATTCGAACTCATGACTCACAGTTTCGTAGTAAACCCTCTAACCCACTGCGCTACACTGTTAAGTGACAATAATGGGAAAGACACTACTTATATAATTACACTTCATTTTATTGTTTATTTCGATATACAATACATCACAACATGGAGGTGTCCCATACCACCTTAACCAAGTACTCATTGACAACACTAGTTAAAAACAACCATGAAGAGCATCCCTTCGCAGCAGGAAATGTTTTTTAAATGTGTTGCAAAATACTGCACAAGGAAAGTTTACAGCTCATCATTTTATCAGAGTACTCTCTTTGTTTATTGTACTGAATTAATAACACACCCCTCAATTTTTGGCAACTGTTGTAAATTATGCAACAACTTAAAAACCAGTGGAATACAATCATCAATGCATACAGCACAATTTTCACCAATTTAATAAACCGTACCTGTTTCTATCATTAACCTCTCCACCGGTATTGAGCACATTACATCAATATTTTCTTGTGTTTTCAGAGAACTAAAAGAGAAACAGGTCTATCAAATTTATATCTTCATGTTAAGTATATCACAATAAAACATACAACCCTAACCCTGCAGTCATTACAATAGGTTTATAATGAGATTAACATACTGGTATAGTATATCAAAGGGAAATAACTCTTAAAAATTCTGCACTGATCTGAACAAGATAAATTATAAATCCTTCACTAATACATGTAAATTTCTTTTGACAATACCGGTATAGTGTATATATATGTGGGGACTGACCATCCATTTATTCCTATATACAGATCCTGCTCCAAGATCTCCTTAGCTTCTTCCACTGTGCCAGTGAAGGAATGGACCTGAAATCATTCAATGTACAATTTCATAGTGATGCTGACTGCTCTCTCTCTCTCTCTCTCTCTCTCTCTCTCTCTCTCTCTCTCTCTCTCTCTCTCTCTCTCTCATAACTTACCACACCCCCTGGTATTTTATCCCTGTTGCGTTTGATGATTTCTATGAAATCTGAGTGACAATTGCGACTGTGGAGAAACATGGGTAGCTTGGTGGCTTCTACTAGTTCCAACTGTTTCTCAAAGTATCTACCAAGGAATATAGAAGTCTCTAAAGATGCAACATAAAAGTATAACTTTTAGCTAACCTACTTAAAGCAACCTGTACTTTTCTATAATGGTTTTATTTGCTTGTATAAAATTTTTTTTTTCTCCAAACAATCTCTTACTTGAGCTGGACATCTTTGGGGCAGAAGTGCAGACGATCATAGTCTGAAGTGATAGATACATGTACTTGTAATGTAATGTTATCCATGTTAATTACAGTACAAAGTGCCAACTGTTATTCAGCTATTATTTTATTGCTTCTTTGTTTGAAAGAAAATGACCAGGTCACAGGGATAAATAACTTCTGTCCAATTTTAACCCACAGAAAATATTTACATTTTAGATTAGAAATCATAGCATTTAAGAGTAAGAGCAATCTGTTATATATGACTACATGAAATGAAAAGATGATCTTCCTTAAGCATACTTAAATTATATGCTGGTTCACTTCTCTTTTCTTTGAAATGCAAGCAAACATTGTCAGATGAACACAGCATTCAGGCTAAATTATGTATGTTAATACGGTACGGTTTTTTTTGTGGTTTCTTACTTAAATTTTGATCTTATATGGCTGTCATTATCTATATCAAGCCCAAACCATATTTGATATTTCAAAGGACCTTGAAAAGGTTTGGTCTCTTACCCAATCCACACTCTCCTAAGGCTACCACTTTGTCTTTGTTACCCAGAGCTAGCTCCAGAAGTTCCTGTTGATATTTTTCTGGGTCGTCCTTTGTGAACTCTGTGCACCGAGTGGGATGACAGCCAACTGTACAGTAGAAGCTGTCTACAATAAGAAAGCATTAAGTAAACACTGGACTATTATTATCCTCATACGTCAAATATCAACATAGAGTGAATGATAACTTTACAAGTTCAATGACTACGGACAACCTCTCTTTTTAAATGAACTACATAATGTTTATTATGCATGTATTTATGTATACAAAGGGAATAATGTATTGATTCCCTGTGGCAACCCGTAAAATGTACAGTAATTTCCTTCTTCAACAAAGATGTAACTTTAAAGATAAAGTAATAGGACATAATCAATTTAAAGTTCATGGAACTGCGGTAATCCTTAGACATGTCAAGTTCTTTGATCAGCTCTATAGCTTCCTCTCCATTAAAATGATGACTGGTACATGTACTTGGTTACTCACCGTCTGATTTAGCAAGCTTGAGAGCCTCTTTGCAGTCACTTAGACAACCCCCTGTTATGATCATCTGTTAAATGAAACCAGTGGATGAACTACAGCAAATAGTATTCTATATCACCTAATGAAAATTCTAGTTCTAAAGCTATAATTTGTGTCAATAATGCATGACAGTGAAAACACAATTTTTTGTTTCCTTTGTTGAAATTATCACATTACTTTCACTAGTCCATTATCTTTAGCTCTTGTTATTACATCGCTGAAGTCATCTGTAACAGAATCACGAAAATTTAGCCAAATCAAATATTTAAATTGACACAAATAAGAGTGAAACATTGCTTTGTAATGTAACTAGTGTTTAAATTAATATTATATAATAGTTTTTGTCATACCTTGGTGTTTTGCAGAATTATGGTAAATACCCCTAAACATTGGATCTGTAAAAGATGTGAATAATTAGGACTTGATTACTAGTTGTGATGATATGATGGCATAGAAAATGAGAGAGAGAGAGAGAGAGAGAGAGAGAGAGAGAGAGAGAGAGAGAATGGAGAGACTTACCTGTCAGATTCACACCTATGTCTAAAAAAAAAAATTGAGAAAACTTACATGTATCGGTCTGATTTGTATTAATTTAATGTATGTCTGACAAAATGAAAGATTTAAATTATTTTAGATTTTGAAAATTACCTATAAACTTGTAAAGAGCATTCCTAATGTTCCCTGATATTGCCATTATTGCACTGCACGGTATTTATTATTGCACAGGCTACTGCCAACACATTTTTATTTTTCATCGGGTTCGGTATCCTGATCGACTTCTAAATCTCCGATCCCGATAATTTACAAAAAAATAAAGAATATTCAATATAATTTTCATCCTTCGTATATCTTTAATATTTTGCATAATTTAATTCAGAGTTTATCACTCTCTAATAACATGTCATATCATTTTGTAATGTGGTAAATCCAATTTTTGCACGACTTACTGTTGGATTCGACAAGTGACGTCACACAAGAGCGGCGATTTTGATAAACACAGATGGTGCGTAATATAAGCTCATAGCGTTAGTATCAGAAGTAAGAAAATGACTCTGATTACGCACGATGGAGCTCGGAGAAAACTCCAATTTGTACCTTCATCACAGAGAACGTACTATTTAGATATTTCTTCAACAAAACAAAGAGCAAAAGTCGTCCACAGAATATTGGCATTGCAGGGGAAAATTGAGGAGTTTTTGTCTAAAGATGTGAATTTGGTACTCACCGATCGAAATAATATTTCGAAGGAATCAGAAACTCCTGAGACCAGTAGCGTTACTCAGAAGCAAACGTTGCCGCTAAGTAGAGGTAAGATACTGAAAAAAAAATTCAAAAGAGTGTATGAACAGATGAAGAGAAAATATTGTAATCATGTATGTATAATTTAAAATATCAAATTATTGTTCTTTGTAGATTAAACAAAATCTCTTTTTATGTTAACAGGAAAAGCTCTTCTACTGAAAGCTGCAAAACACAAAAGTCTTCCAAATGATCCCGTACAGAATGCCCATGTGTTGGGTGTAGATATTCAGAGAGTCTCAAAGTTTCTGAAGGAGACAGAGCACATGAATATAAAGCAGAAGAAACGTAACAAGGCAGGGGCAATGGATGGGATTGAGCCCTTGACTTGGTCGGAGAAAGAAAATTGTCCTATGATCAAATGTGAAGACATGGAGAAGAATTATAAACCTCTGATGAAACACTTGGATTCTTTTCCCAGTGTGAATTATGGTCCAGAGTTAGCATCTCCTTTTGATAAAAATGTCCTTTTGTGTCGAAAATCAAAAGAAAATGTTAATCGCTATGCAACTGAAAAGCAGGCATTACCGATAATGAAGAAAGGAGGATACTGCGAGGCCTGTGATTATTGGTATAAATGCACATTGAGACAGCATCTGAATAGTGAAAAACATTTGAAATTCATCAGAAACTCAACAAATTATTTAGCACTTGATGAAATTATGGGGAAACTGCCATGCTTAGAATCATTCTTAAAGAAATTTAACTTGGATAAAGAAATCCATTGTGACTCCACTCTGAATGAAAAATCGCCAAATCTGACATCAGAGTCAGTCTTAAAAGAGGAACCCTTGACAAAAACTGTAGTGGAAACTGATGGCACATGCTTGTCTGAAAAGTGTGCTGTAGGGGACAGCCTGGTAAAAACCACAGGTGACTTCTACAAGAAAAATGAGGCTGATCATAGTGAACTGTTTTTCAGTGATAAGAAATCTATTGAAGAGGATGTCTTAGATAAAGATATTCCAAAGCAAGAAAATCCAATTGACACATTACGAGAGCAAAACTTGAAACAGTCCAGTAGGCCTCTGTCTGACATTTACTTTAGTCCCATTCATTCTCCAAGTTGTGAGCCGGCAAATCTCAGTTTTGCAGACCTGGCTAATCAGTGGATGGCAGACATTAAACCTGCGTGCATTAAAACAGATGTAGACTGCAGCTCAAATCCACAAAATACAAACCTCCAGAATGAAGATTCTGTTCTGAACCAACCTTGTGTAACCGAAGAAAGCAATGCCAAAATGTTGGAGAATGTTTCCAAGCCTGTGTCAGTGGCTGATAACCTGGATGACGGAGCTCTGGTGACCAAGATGGAGACTGTACCAACTGAGACTAGAATTTCTGGACATGTCTCTTCATATGATAACTCTGCAAAGAGCATGGTGGCTGATGCAACAAACAAAGTTCTGTCTGGAATAAATGCATCAGAAAAAGTACCAAGTGTTCTAACAAATCATGTAAATAATGAGGACAATGTTCTGGGACTGTTTTCTAACAAAACTCCACAGCTACCTGTAGCTGCCAGCAAAAAGGTCCCAGTCAGCAGAAGGCTGACCTACTCTCCATGTACCAGCAAGCCAAACCATGACTTACGTGCCATGCTATTCCAGAATAACTTGGAAAATAAGGAGAACCAGCCAAGTCCAACTTACGAGTCAGAACAAGGGCAGGAAACGACACAACAGCCAATCAAAATCAAGATCAACCTAAGTAGTTTGAGGGTCAATCCAAACGTCCAGTTAGTAAAGCCTCATAGGAAACGACCTCGGGTTTCCTCGTCTAATGTGTATTGTGCTGTCCAGCAGAGTGACATGAAGCTGAAACTGTGTAAGGTCAAGGTCACTCCCATTCAGCAGAATGGAGACCTCCGTCACTACTGGAAGGTGCGTAAATCTGGAGGTTGTCGCCTTGTGTTCAGTGCTGAAAAAAGGAAGGCCAGTGATGATGATGAATATGTATCAAAACGGAAACGTCTCAATGTACAATAACAGTGTGTTTTGATTCTGTCAGACGCATTCAGACACAGAAGTTTATCTTCAGACTGAAATCCTTTATCTTAGCGTTTGATTTAGATTGGTGCTTTTTTTTAGTATTCGAAGATGGCTTGAATATTTTTATTGTGTTGTTTTAGCTGTAAATATATATGTATATTTAATAATGTGGTATGTATTTTATTCAAGGTCTGGTTACTGTGAATCATGTAGTTTGTTTTATTTTTTTTATCAACGTTTACAGAATGAATACATATCAATGTTGTAAAATTCTCATGCTGTTTATAATTTGAATACTTTTAATCTCTTTCAGGAATATGCAATGCTCATTTTTTTTTATGGTAAGGTTGTGCAATGTCATTTTGGTGTATGATTGTGCAATATTATAACCACAAGAGTGGTCATTATTGGAGTGTGTGGCAAACTTGATAAAGTCTGACCAGATCTGAGATGTCTAATAATTTGGTGGTTATAGGTTAATTTTTGCACAAATTTGGTCAGCATAGCTTTTAGATGAACAAGAGATTTGTTCTGATATATGTGGACATCAGCATACATGTATATTGCCATATAACCTACACATGTTAATTTATTGAGGTCTTTAATGACCACGAGTTAAACAGGATCATCCATGGTTTTATGACTGATGAGGTTATGTGCATAATATTAGATCTTTTTACCTTTTATCAATTAATGTTAATACATGTACTGGAAATAAAGGATGATTGCTAATAACTCACAAACTTAGAAGGCTGCACAGGTAACTCACTAAGGAATGCTGGGGCTACAATGAACAAGATCTTTACATATAATGGACATGTTGAACATTCCATAGAATTCACAGTGTCTTATGTCGGTATTTATTTCATTCAACAGCTGAACCATATCTGTTTTGATCTCATTATCAATACTCATTGTAAATGAACTGTGATATGTTATTCCTGATACCTCAAATCAAGGGCATATAAACGTCCCTGCTCAAATGTCTCTTTTTTTAGTTACGTTAGTTTGTTGTTAAAACTAATGTCAGGTTTCATGCAACACTTGACCTGGATATTTGGGAAAAAATCCAGGAGTTGCAGGACCAGAAATTGATGCTTAATATTTTAATGTGCCATTATCATGTGTTTTATCATTTATCAACTATATCTTGAGTTATTTATAAGAAGGGGTCTTTTTAATTATTTAAAGCAAAGTTTTATTTGGTGGTTGAATAAGTTTTACACAATGTCATCAAATAAGAAACATTTTTGGTTGTGTTCTTTAATTTTATTGTTTCCTGAAACTGCTTGAACAAAAATATAGAATATGAATGTGAATAATGAAAAATATATCCAATAAATTTGGAATACAGTATATTAACCTGAATGTTATGCCTTTATTATTTTTGTTTCATTTAATAAATTTCGTTGAACATTTTGTGTTTGTTCACCCGTACATAAAATTTGAGATGTACAGACTCTATCGTATCAGATTTCTTGGGAAATAATTCAATAATTGAAAATGAAAATGTGCCAAGTGTAAGTTTCCAAAGTCTTTTACATATCTGGCCTACCGATAATTGTTTTTTTTTTTTCTACAGAAAAACATAACTACATACACATGGTTAACGATGCTATATCCCATTGCACAACTTGCAACTTAGCCCCTGTGTAAACAGAAAAATCCTAAAATTACATAATGGTAGTAATGATTAGTGTAACCCTTGGTCATGAGTTAAGCTATTAGGTGAAAATATTGAGCAAACCTATCTTACAATGTACCGGGGTTGTTACACTCTCAGTGGTATGGAGCAGATATGGTATCATTTGCTGACCATCCCTATTTTGCTACCACTATTATCTTCATGCGAGATACTGGACCATAAATTTATTTTATCAAAATTTCAATATCGTACATGTACGTATGATATGTACATGTATTTCAGCTCTCAAGGAGAGAAATATCCAAAATACCATTATAAATTATATACATGTGTATTTTAAAAAGCATGAGAAAGTCAAAAACTAAAATGACAAATTTATTTGGTATCTATTTGAGAATGTTACAGTATCACAGTCATCACGAGGTCTCCATAGGCTCCGGTACTTTGATTTTCTGCAGTATGGAGCGCCCTCTATCAGTCAGATCTTTGGGTAGCTCCTCCAGGGCCTCGAACAATCCTGCCACAGTGAGAACAGAGGTGGGACTGACACCTTAAAGTAGAAGGGACCTCAGGATTAGTACGGTATTTAAAAATCAAAGAAATAAAACAATATATTACACAACTACATGTATATCTAAAATATTTTACATATTTTCTAAATATATTTTCAAAAATTTAATCTGTGCCTACAAGTCCTTGTTCTTTATCCCTGAATATCAATTTCAATAGAATTTATACGTATTTAATGACTTTTCACAATTCAAATTTTCTATTTGATTTCTACACTTCCTTAATATAGAATACTAACATAATATTGTTTGAAGGTGCCTCTAATAGCCCTTTTATTTTTAGGACATTAGGTCACAACTTTGGAAGAACCTTGTTAAAATCGTTTGTATTCACTGATCGCTATGTACATGTTCATGTAATATAAAAACAATATGTTCATATATTACTATAAACCTACACTGCATGTTACAGTTATTAATGCTTATCCCTAAGTTTCTGTTCATTTCTTCACTTCCTTACCAACATTTTCTGTCTTTTTAATAAGTAACTCCACGATATCCAATGCTTGGGATCTTATTGCACTGTATTTTTTGTTGCCTGAAATAGACCCAATCATGATAACATTATAATTAACAACCATCAGCGTTGTCTCAGTTTACCACATATAAATGTAATGATTGCTTGTATACACCAAAGATGTGCAATAGACTCTTTTATTATTACCGGTAATTAAGTTACCTTTAAGAAAATACATGTACTATATACCGGTACTTTATTACTATACAATGAATTACCATCCTTACAATAAATACATGTACATAAGAATTAATTAAATACTAACACTGTTGTAAAAAGAATTTCCTTATTAAGATAAAGTTCAACTTATTACGAAAGAAAAAGTGAGCCAGCTCACATACCCCAGGCTCCCCCCATTACTTGACACAGATACACACATTGAATGGCAAGGTATGCATTTAAGGGCATAGCTTGCAAAACACTTCTTGCAAATATGCATATCTACTTCTTTGTATATACCAAATATGCACATCTATTCCTTCGTCTTCAACAACTAAAATGATTCTAAGTTCAAAAGGGCCATAATTCTCAGGAAAAAAAACAATGAAATCTGAATTTTCTGAAAATTCGCACATCTGCACATTGTGTCCTAAATGCCTATAAAGTTTCCATAAATTCCATGCAGCTGTTAGAAGGAAATGTGCTTACAAACTGTTCATTACTATATTTAACATTGGACCAAAGTTCCAAGTTCAAAAGGACCAAATTCCCAGAAAAATAAGGGAATCAGAATATCCTGGTAATATGCACACCATTCTACACATTGTGTCCTTAATACTAACAGAGTTTCACAAATTTCTGTGCAGCAGTTTAAGAGGATGGACGGACTGACCAGTCAAAAACATTATACCCCTCATAACTTCATTGCGTGGGGTACTATTCAACCAATAATCATACAGAGCTTACCTATGCAAGGTAGTATGGATTTAAGAATTGTGACCACAATGTCTCTGTCTGTCCCAGACTGCTTAAAAGCTTCCTCGGAATCAAATCTGTGATAGCTATAAAAAAAATTTGTGATAGCTATTAACTGATTAACACAAATGATCACATCATCTCAATGCAATGTTATTTGTACACATCAAAATATGAAAAACATGACTATGCATTTTAATAACAAACCCAGGGGATTGTTGATTTTTTTTCAAAACTTGCTCATAAAGGGAATTTTATTGCATCTAATGTTCAGACTGGTAAAGTTTGAACTTAGGACTGATGTGCACTTTTTAATACATATGCCAATAAGTTTTTCTCATTCGAAACTAAATAGGAAATAAAAATTGAGCATGAATTTGAAAAAAAAAATATTGGTAATATTTTATTCTGCAATTGGAATAGTGCCAAAACTTAAACAAGAGGCCCATGGGCCACATCGCTCACCTGAACAGCAGTTCCTTGTAACATTACATTTCGTAGCATATGCTTTTTCTATTTTAAACATTGAACCCCTTTCTGGGGACCCAGTTATGGTCCGAGGTTTATGGTTGGCTTGAACAACATAAACAGTAACATAGGAATGAAAATGTGTAGCACTGCGGTAGGACCGCACGTACACAACCTGAAAAACTGAACGTAGCAGAGTTCCACTTCAAGAGAAATAACTCTCAGACTGTACAGAACATCAAGAAAGATAACTCTTGGTTCCACTACATTAGAGTTTACACAATTTGAGGATCCTTGCATAATAATCTCACAAACTGTAGCATTATAGTTCTCGAAAAAAACTTTTTAAAAACATTTTCAATATATCTTTCTATGTTAAACTTTGAACCCCTCTTTGGGCCACAGTATTAGTCCAGGGCTAAAGTTTTAATCATTTGGAATCTACATTATTTAAGGATGCTTGCATAGTTATCTCACAAGCTGAAGCATTATAGTTCCCTAGAAAAAGATTTTTCAACATTTTCCCTCTATATTTCTATGCTAAACTTTGAACACCTCTTTGGGCCCCAGTATTAGATTGAGGTCACAGCTTTTATAATTTCGAATCTACACTATTTGAGGGTGCTTACGTAGTTATCTGACAAATTGATGCATTGTAGTTCTCGAAAAGAAGATTTTTAAACATTTTCCATATATACCGGTACTTCTACATTTAACTTTAAACCCATCTTGGGTCTCTAGTATTAGTCCAGGGGTCACTTTTTTAAAACTGTCGAACCTTCATTATCCAAGGTTGTATGCATGATAGTAATCTCACAAATTGAGGCATTGTAGTTCTCGAGAAGAAGATATTTTAACGTTACCTTTATATTTCTATAATAAACTTTGACCCCATCTTGGGGCCCCAGTATTGGTCCGGGGGTCACGATTTTACCAATTAGGAATCTACATGAGCGAAGGCATAGAAATTCCACAAACTAAAACATTGTAGTTCTTGAGAAGAAAATTTTTAAACTTTTCCTTTATGTTTTTTAAAATGTTTAAATTTTGAACCCCTCTTGGTGCCCATCAATTGTCCGGGAGTTACAATTTTTTGAATCTACATTATTTAAGGATGTACATGTATGCATAGTAATATCCCAAACAGTTGCACTATAGTTCTTGAGAAGAAGATTTTAAAACATTTTCCTATATATGTTAAAATCTAAACCCCTACTGGGGCCCCACTTTTTTGTTCAGGGGTCACGATTTTTACAATCTTCACTATATATACAACCGTTTGTGTATGTATTGGCATTTTTGGTGAAGTGGTTTTTGAGAAGAAAATTTTTAAACATTTTTCATATGTAGTTCTATGTTATACTTTGAACCCCGCCTGGGGCTGCAGTTTTGATTTGAGGGTCACGATTTCTACAATTTAGAATCTTCATTATACATACAAGCTTTTGTGTAAATATTGGCATTTCTGGTGCAGTGGTTCTTGAGAAGAAGATTTTTTAAACATTTTCTTAAGGTATATCTATGTTAAACTTTGAACCCCGCCTGGGGCCCCAGTTTTGGTCCGAGGGTCACGATTGTTACAATTTAGAATCTTCACTATATATACAAGCTTTTGTGTAAATATTGGCATTTCTGGTGCAGTGGTTCTTGAGAAGAAGATTTTTTAAACATTTTCCTAAGGTATATCTATGTTAAATTTGAACCCCGCCTGGGGCCCCACTTTTTTGTTCAGGGGTCACGATTTTTACAATTTAGAATCTTCACTATATATACAAGCTTATGTGTAAATATTGGCATTTCTGGTGCAGTGGTTCTTGAGAAGAAGATTTTTTAAACATTTTCCTATGTATTTCTATGTTAAACTTTGAACCCCGCCTGGGGCCCCAGTTTTGGTCCGAGAGTCACGATTTTTACAATTTAGAATCTTCACTATATATACAAGTTTTTGTGTAAATATTGGCATTTCTGGTGCAGTGGTTCTTGAGAAGAAGATTTTTAAAACATTTTCCTATGTATTTCTATGTTAAACTTTGAACCCCGCCTGGGGCCCCAGTTTTGGTCCGAGGGTCACGATTTTTACAATTTAGAATCTTCACTATATATACAAGCTTTTGTGTAAATATTGGCATTTCTGGTGCAGTGGTTCTTGAGAAGAAGATTTTTAAAGACATGCACCCTATACTTACTGTTTCGCAATTATCTCCCTTTTGAAAAGGGCTGTGCCCTTTATTTTTACAATTTATAACCCCCTTTCCATAAGGATGCTTTGTACCAAATTTGGTTAAATTTGGCCCAGTGGTTTTTGAGAAGAAGTTGAAAATGTGAAAAGTTTACAGACGGACGGACAGACAGACAGACGGACGGACGGACGGACGGACGACGGACAACAGGTGATCAGAAAAGCTCACTTGAACCTTCGGTTCAGGTGAGCTAAAAAACTTAATCAAGAAAACGAATGAAATAAATAAATATATTCATTTGTTTGTATTTGATATCATATAAGCCAGTCTAAGGAAAGCTAAGGTTATATTTCATCCATACAATGGTGGGACGGGACATATGGGTTTATTTTTTTTTCTGCAGAAGTTCTGAAGTAAACAGGTAATTGTAATCTTGTGTTCTGCACCTGGGACCGTCTTTTGTTGGTGTTCTTATTATTTCATATTCCAAGTGACTTACCGTTCAATAAACTTGTGTAGGGATTTCAATATACAGAGCTGGACTTTCCACACATGTTGAGGAATGGACTCACACAACAAACAACAAAACTTTGAGGAGTATTCATCTGTAACCACAAACATACAGCATTATACAGTACCAATATAACACAACGACAACAAATTCAGTGAGACTTCTCAATAGGTCAGTGTTCCGTGGGCTGAGGTTTACCTTGAGTAGTGAGGTTGTGGGGCCAGGCTTGTCCCAACACTTCAAAATAACAGTCTATCTGTAACTCTCTCTTACTGCGTTCTTCTTCATCTTCTGGTTTTGACTGAATTATCAAATTAATTTTACCCTTAATCATTTTGAGTTACTATAGGTGAAGGGAATAAAAAATAAATATTGCAGACAGTAACAATAGATGGACCTATTTACCTGGAAAAGACTTGTGAAATAATAGTCAATAATGAAAGACTTACTTCTAGAACCGGTGTGATTAGAGTCCACATGTCTTTAAACTGATCCACTTTGTAACCCTCTAGCAGGTTCCCTATACACTTCATAGCCTCCACTTTGTAGGAAATGTTCTCTTTTTTACATTCCTTCATCACTGCCTCAACAACCTGACACAAGAAAATGATGACCAAATAAATAAATAAATGCTGTCACAGAGTATCACAGTAATGGCACCACTTGTTTTACAGAGAAGTTGTGTTTACCGTGGCGACTGTAGGTTGTTCCTTGTCTGACTCATTCTGTAATGCTTCCCTGAAATGATAAACAAACATGTGTTGTACCTCACATTAGTGCAGTTGGTCCAGTAATGGGCCAGTATATTCCTATACAGTTGACCTGCTTTATCCACAACGGTAGTATACAGTTGATCTTCTCTATCCACTGACAATGACAGTACATTGTATACAGCTGACCTGTTCTACGAACTTTTACAGTATACAGTTGACCTACTCAATCCTCTGACAATAACAGTTTTCAGTTGACTTGCTTTATCCACTGACCTGCAGTAAGTACAGACTGTGTCAATAGCCTGCAGTAGTGCCTCCTTTCCTGTCCATGTCCTCCCATACAGACCTGCCAGCAGTGTGTTCAGCAGGTGCCCTAGATGTGGCGGCCCCAGGCGCTCCTTCAGGGTGGATGCCACGGAGCTCATGGCGGCAGCTGCCTGGGCCTTGGTGGACCAGGACTGTGAGGTGATGGTTTCCCCCAGCAGGCTGACGATCTCCTCCAGATACAGGCGCAGACCAGCCTCCGTACCTGTAATCAAGGTGAGACAATGATCAGGTAGATCAAGTAAAACACCACAAGAAAACTCTACATTTTGGAATGAAAATCCAGTTGCCCTTGTTTAGATAAAACTTGAAACTCTATTAACATGTACATATATACATGCATGTGCTATATTTGTGTATACATTGGGGAGGTTCTCTGTATACACATCATGATCCAATATTATTCCCCTTTCATACCCCCCAGTAATCATGATTTGAATGAAGTTTTGTCTAACTATCTAATTACATAAAAAAGGTTATGAAAAAATTTAATAGTTAAACTACCTATGATCAAATTTTGATGATAAAGCTATTAACTAGTTAATACTATGTAGGTTACCTGGTGCAGCATCTACTACATATAGGTTACCTGGTGTAGTGTCTCCTACATGTAGGTTACCTGTAGTAGTGTCTAACACATTTATTACCCAGTGTAGCGTCTAATACATGTGGTTACCTGGCACAGCGTCTTCTACATGTAGATTACCTGGTGTAGCATCTACTACTAATGTTACCTGGTGTAATGTCTAACACATGTGTTACCTGGTGTAGCATCTAATACATGTAGGTTACCTGGCATTGCGTCAAATACATGTAGGTTACCTGGTATATTGTCGTCTACATGTAGGTTACCTGGTACAGCATCTACTACATGTAGGTTACCTGGTGTTGCATCTACTACACGTAGGTTACCTGGTGTAGCATCTACTACATGTAGGTTACCTGGTGTAGTGTCCCGTTACCTTGTGTAGTGTCTACTACATGTAGGTTACCTGGTGTATAGTGTCTAATACATGTAGGTTACCTGGTGTAGCGTCTACTACATGTAGGTTACCTGGTGTAGCGTCTACTACATGTAGGTTACCTGGTGTAGCATCTTATACATGTAGGTTACCTAGTATAGTGTCTTCTACATGTAGGTTACCTGGTGTAGTGTCTACTACATGTAGGTTACCTGGTGTAGCTTCTAATACAGGTTACCTTGTGTAGTGTCTAATATAGTAGGTTACCTAGTGTAACATCTACTACATGTTGGTTACCTGGTGTAGCATCTTATACATGTTGGTTACAGAGTGAAGTCTCATATACATGAAGGTTACCTGGTGTAGCGTCTAATACATTTAGGTTACCTGGTCTAGCATCTTATACACGGAGGTTACCTGATGTAGCATCTACTACATGTAGGTTACCTGGTGTAGCATCAAATACATGTAGGTTGCCTGGTGTAGCATCTAATACATGTAGGTTACCTGGTGTAGCGACTACTACACGTAGGTTACCTGGTGTAGCATCTCATACATGTAGGTTACCTGGTGTTGCATCTATCCAGACCTCCTCCCACACTGAGGTTTTCTTCTCTGTTTTGTCAGTATTCTCAGGCTCTATCAAACAAACAATTACCAGGTAGTTAATACATGCAGTATGATACATCATGTTACTGTAACCACAATGAAATTGTTAAATCAATGTAGTAAAAGAAGTATGTTTTCTATTTCAATTTAAAATGTGATTTAAATTATCAATCAAAGTCTTATTCTGTTCACTTTAATAATTTCTTTTAACATTCTGCATATCTATTCATATTCATGATAAATGTTCTTTGAATGCAGGGTATAGGGTAAAAATGCCATTTCAAATTTCAGTAAAAAAAAAAGGTTTTGTATTTTTATGCAATCCAAATGAATTCAAGATTTGGAAAAGCCAAAACATATATTGCAGCGAATTGTCAAAGCCATAACAAGTAGGAAAATCCTATTTTATTTTATTTTATCCGATTCCATTATATACATGCATAATCAATGCATATCTATCATCGAGGATCTACACTGTAGTAAAGAAGAACAGCATATTGTATAGTAATTACCTTTCTCATGCATTGCAAAGAAGGCCAGGGGTAAAGCTAGGGCAGCGTGCCTCTTGAGGACATCAGGGTTGTACTGAGAAATGGCCGCCAGAGTTAGACCACAAGCAGACCTTACCGATTCCTCTGGTTAATAAAAAATTGATGAATAAAGAATTAAATAATTTACATACATGTAATGTAAACAATGTTCAATTTTATTATCTGATATTTACATGTAATTCAGACTGACCTTCCTTCTCCAGATACCATGTCCTTAATCGACCAATCAACTTCTCCACGCTGCTGTCCTTGGCAACCTGTCAAAGATCATTAGCATGTGAATCTCATAATGATGCTGTAAAAATAATTTAACGACAAGTTATTAAAGCTGAACACCGCTCGTAAATAGGCACTGTCCGCCATATTTCTCTTTAATCACTGCTGTCCCTACAACCCTTATATAAGGGACAGACCTCTAAACAGTTCAAAGTACTTCGCTGTAGAGGTCTCACCTGTGTGGACGTACATTTTGCCTCGCCGTGTTACCCGGTCGCGATGAAATTTCTAAATTTTACGCACTTTTTGAAGCCAGGAGAATACTAACATCAAATAAATTGGTCAATGCATTATTTACGAACAGAAAATGAACATAAGATAAGAAAAAAATGCATAAAATCTAAAGACCACGAAAGGAATACTACATGTCGGCCACGAGGTTCAGGTGTGCAATCGGGTGTAACGAAATCGAAGGGTTTATATACCAGGTATCTGTGTGACGGTGCCTATTTACGAGCGGTGTTCAGCTTTAAATAGGACAGCAAAACTAAAACAAAGTCTTTGTCATAACAAATGGCAAATTAGAGTTGTGATGGTTTAAAAAAAAAATTTACATCTTTAAAAATTGCATTTACAGTACCGGTATTTGAAAAAAATTGCAACTTGACTTGAAAATTTGACCTTGGCATTCACTAACCTTAACTAGCTGACCTAGAGCTGAGGCATATGATTTTCTGATTGAGGCATTTCTATCACTCAGTCCAGACAAAAAGGCACTCATCAGCTTCCCTACAGGTAAAGCAAATTTGAAGATACTAAAACCATGTGGATGATGAAATAAAGAAATGTACAAGTGCACTAACTACCCTATTTCAATGGAATACAAGCACAAAGAGTTTTATAATATACAAAACAAAACTAAAATAAAAAGCTGAATGTTATCATACAAGTCGTCCCATCAATTTACCTGCATGAGGTGTTAGATCTAACGGACAGTGATGGACCAGTGACACCACTAGACTGGAACATCCCGCCTACAACATACAAAACAAAGTACAGGTACAGCTAAAGATCTTTATACATGAGCTTAAAATGATGAGATAAAATTTAAGTCAAAGTAACAAAACCACAGTTAACATAAAATATGTTGTTTATTGCTAATGCTGTCACAAACACTCCGATGGGATGTTGATACGTGTACTGACCTTGGTTCCTATGCCGATGCCACTTTTGATGAGATCAGTCAACCGTGGAACCAATTCAACCAAAACATCCGCATTTACAAATTGCACACACTGTGAAATTACAAAACTTGTAATTAATTGATTTACGCACTCCAAAATACCATATGCATTTATTCATGATATATAGATTCTATTTATAACCAACTAACCACTAGGAAGTTCACATCCTTATTTCCACATCTGATTAATGATTTTATTCTAATTTGAAATTGGTATAAAAAGATATTAAACCCCTTACTTACATAGTTGACTGTCTCCATCATGGGGGACATTTTGGAGGCAGCGATGCGTGCACTGTCCAGCTAAAACAAGGGATCAAAATTAGTATACAGCCACAGTTATCTCCTCTTCATTATTTTGTTGATCAGTATAATTATTACATGTAACAGTGTATGACAAGTACTGAGGGGGATACAGACAAATTAAATGATAAATCTCAGTTTCACGAGCTTATCTGTTTTTCGAGATATTCTTAAATCTCTTTTTTTGCTCTCCTACATAAAAAACAAAGATTTGACCTCTCCTGTCAGAGATGTGTGGATGTGGACACCTAACTGTAAAACAATACCTAACTTGTAACTGGGTTTTTGTAAAGAGGATTTGGACACCTACCCTCTCTTGGGCCTCCTCACTGCCAGCAATCCTGAGACTGAAATAGTTCATGACCTGTGGCTCTAAGCCACTCACAGCCTCTAGAAGAGCTGTCACCAGTACAGCAATATGAGGCCTCAAAAGGGGGCCAGCATTCTTACTAATCTTCAACAATGTTGATAATCTGCAGCAAAGAATTCAAATTACAGTTCAGAAACAGGGTCTTAATATTATTGCAGCTCAATTCATCTAATAGATTAAAGGTTCATGGAAACAAAATTTAAATATATCTTAAGGGTCCTTGACACCCTGTGACTTTTACTTCTTATGACAGAACATCACAACATGACACTTTAAACCCATTGTGAAACTGTTATTATCGTCAAACATGGATTCTATCTCTGTAGAGCAATGGGTATGATATATCTGAAGATCTTTCCCATTAACATCTCTTCATTGATACTCAAAACCTTGACATTGGACTTACCCAATGGCCCTGACCTCAGGTACAGGGCTGTGTGTGCTGACCTTTAACAGACAGGGCAGTACCAGGCTGGTGGCCTTCTCCCCCATCTTACCGTAGTTAACATCACAGATCTTGATGGAGGCCTGAAACAGAAACAATCCTAAACTCATTCACACTGTCTGATAACATTGAGGTACTAATAAAAATGGGTAACACATAGCTCAAAATGCTCAATGTACATGTATCATGAATTTTGGTATAAATTCAGTAAAAAACTACATAAGGTTTTTTTTCTATTACTGACCCGACTCAGAGATCTACAGGCTAAGTCAGCAGCATTCCTTACAGTCTCCTGCCAAAAGAAACGGTATGCATTTATAACATACTACAAAAAAAATACTGTTAAAGTATTGATGTGTAAGCACATTTATCTACTGAATGATGCTATCAAGATAATGTATCTCAAACAGAAATAAAAACATAACAAAGATTGAATTGTTATTTTAAAGGGGTTTCTTGTTCACTTAGTTTTTATTTAACTCAAGTCAAATCACGAAAAGAAAGACCCATCAATGTATGAAAAATAAAAAACAAGACTTTGACAGAAAAAGAGCATAAAAATCTTAAATATGTACCTTGATATCATCTCTGACCCTTAAGCATGTCTCCCACAATTCTGGGAGTTGGTCAACCACATCGTCCAATGGTCTTCCTCGTAACAAATCGTTCACAGCAAGACAGCTGTTGAAGTATTGGAATTTTGAATTTGTACTCTATTCCCATTACATTTAGCAATATAGTTTTAGTTTCATACTATTAGATATTTTTAATCACATACATGTATCAAGCAAAAGTATGTACTGATGACAGTGAATGTACACTTTTACCTGGACTCGCGAACTCTCCACTGGGTACTTGTCAAGTTCATCAACAGGTCTCTCAAAATTTCCTTCATGTACGTATCCACCTACATAAATCAAAGTGCTGGATTATAGAAACAAACAAGGAATTGATTCAGGTCCTGCATCAACAGGGATGATCCAACAGAATGTCAGCATACTGTGATAGATATCAGTGTCTGTAGGACTGAAGTCTACGGGAAGAGTTGGATAATATTTTATATTATTGAATAAAGAAGTCAATGGTTGTGTGGTACACGTTTACATGTATTTTTGTTCCCTCACCGTGTTCTTGTTGTCCTTGACCAGGGCGTTCCAGATGGAGCCCATGGCCTGCTGAATCCTAGGATTGGGGTCAAACTGGTAGCGGTACAGCTTGGGGACGATCTGGGACAGGAAGGGCTGGAGCTGCTCACCAGCCTGGGCAGCGATCGTACTGAACCCAAACGCTGCCCCCTATAACAAGAACAGCACAAATCAAAACCATGATATTCTATGTGCACGTTAAGTTTAATACAGAAATTGTTTCATACAGCATCCAAACAATGACAAATTGGAGGTAAAATTTTTCTCCTTAAAATTGTTCGGGTAAACAAAAATACTTTGGGGATTCATTCTGAAAAACTAGCATAGACTCATTCCTCATATAAAACTCTGTCAGTTGCATGTATATTTACACATATTAATCTAATTATGTTATAAAATTCGAATGCCCTTGCTACCTTTCTGGAATTCCACATGGCATTGTGATTGGCCAGATGCATGAACTTGTAGATGAGGTCAGGCTGGTTGAGGTCGTTAGCAATGGAGCAGAGTTCTCTGTAGGTTGAGATCCCTCCACTGTAAACAAAAACAAATGTCATAAACACTGAACATCTTTACAATAGAGGATGTGGCTTCTATATAGCTGTAGAAAGTACTGAAGATTCCTAATTAAATGCAAGGAATTAATATCCGCTTAAAATCATGAGAAGCACATATTTTTTGACAGACGTAGACTGAATAAAACTATGTTCAAAATTAGGCGTTCCCAGTTTTAAATTCTCCTAATTTGATGTGGTTGTTTTGCATAATTAAGCATTTGCATAAAAAAGGAATCTGCAGTGTTTGACTATACAGACCCCAACAACTGCTGATAATATATAACTATACAGACCCGTCAGGAGTTTTGCCCATGGCTCCATCCTCAAACACTGCTGTATCTCCAGTTACTTCCTTCTTAGAACTGGAAATAATTAAGACACATGAATTACCAAAGTGTGTTAGTTTAATGATGAATACACATTTCTCACAAGTACCACACAGGTATAAAACAAGTATTTATTTAGCTGTCCCCACAAATTTCTAATACCCTATCCATTACATACAAAGTGCATCTCTGCCTTAAACCACAGACCTTTTTCCTGTGGTAAGTGTCTCCACGAGTTCAGACACCAATGAATCCTTCTGTTGTGAGCTTGAAATCTCGTAAATCATACCCAGCCCTTTTGATGCAATATCTTGTGTTACATCTACAAAAAACAAATCAATAGCTTGAGTACCAGCTTCACCCTCTAAAACACATGCTTCTTCAATATGGTACATAAAATATTGATGTCTTCACTATAATAAACTGGAGACTGGTGAAAATATTTTATCTGGTTAATAGATGCCAATTTCTCACCATCGTTCTCAGACAACATGCTCATGAATGCCGATTGAAGCTGGCTGAGTTTGCTCTGTATAATGGAGTGCTGTCCACATTTCTTCACCAGAGTCAGCAGCCAGATACAAGCCGCCTATCAAACAAAACAGAATATATGTAAGCATTGGACCATTAGGTCTAAATTTTGATAGAGAAGAGAGAAAAGAAAAAAAAATTAAAACAGGGAAAAAAGACTGAGCTACATGTATCTACTGGTATCCTGTCTCAGGGTTGGCACTGACAATGGATTTTGTGAGTTATTTATCTTATTTGAGGGTTAGCATGGACAAAAGATTACTTTACCTGTCTCAGGTGAGGATTAGCACTGACAATAGATTACCTGTCTCAGGTGAGGGTTGGCACTGATGATGGACTTTGTGAGGATGGTTTCCATATACCACTCCACATCATCCTCACCCGGACTGATGCTCTTCTGTTCAATGGAAAAATCACATAAATAAGAGTATGTCCAAAAAATATTGACATTTTCTACTAAAATAAATTCAACCTTCTAACATTTAATGATTGATTTCTTGAATATGCTTTATAAAGTGCACTCTCGTTAATATCAATAAAGAGTTCTAAGTACCACCTGATAGTCTGATTCAGTCTGAGTCCAGACGTCTCGAGCAGCGGGAGAGTTCACTCCCGTGGCAGCAAACACCAAGGCCTCGGCAGTGGTCAGGTGGAGCTCGATCTGTTTGGGCTGTGTCAAGTAAATAAAATACATGCATCACTGAACTTTTTTGAGAAAAACTCACACACCTCCAATATTGGTGACAAATCATATCAAACACAAGAAATAACTAAAGTGGTGATGTACCTGTATAGAATCCATCAAGTATTGTAAGACTTTCCTCCTGAATGGGAAGAGTGCATCCCCCACACACATCTGTCCCATGGTCAAGGCTGCACGCTCCTTTACCTAAACAAACACATTAAACGAAGTCAAGGATTACAGTGTAAATGGAATTATAGTCTGATTTAATGTATATAATCAAAGTTTAACAATACAAGAAGTTGTTGAATGATTGAACCAGGTCTCATTTAATATATCTGCACCACACAAACAAAGTCCAGGTACCTTGTTGTTCTGACTAGAGGATTTGATCAGCTTCAGGAGCATGTTTAGTATAGACATCTTGGTTATCTCCCCTTCATTGTCACTTTCCTCCCCAGAGGGCAGAGGCAGTGCCATGTTCCTACTGATTTCTCCCAGGGACAGACAGGCACTCGACACAAGGGTCACATTCAGTTCCGTAGCTGTCTTAATGATGTTTACTACAGGGAAAACATCAATGAACATTATAATGATATCTAGTTACCCCTCCCGTCCCCCTCCACCAAAAAAACCCTGTTACTCACCCAACTGTTTGATGGAGTCTACCACCACTGTGAGGACAGCTGAACTCAGTCCTTCTCTCTTCCCCCTTAAATACCGTCCAATAAGGTAACCTTGGGCCAAAATAGAACCTTGCTGTACCTCAAAATTCTGAAAACAGTAAATACAAATCTGCTTTGAAGTACACATGTACTGGTATGTAGTGTATTGTTATGATCAAGGATTGCTCATGATAAGAGGTAAAAGACATGACAAGCATGTTGATTCATAAGGTTTTATGGGAAAAATTGAGGGACCTTGTCGGACATTTTGGATAGGAAGTCAGTGAGAGTGTCAAGAACATCAGCCTCGGGTTGACAACATGTGACAATGGCCAACAGCTGACTGGAGTAACTTTTCAGATCTTCTCGCGAGGAAAACACATAACTCTGAAATAACAGAGAGTGGGCAACTGAATGTAAAGTCAAAAATAACAGTAACAAAAGACAGAAACCACAAGACAATCCCTGAATACAAACCTTTATCCAGTTGAGCTGAGAGATGAACTTTGAGGCCAACATGTCAGGGGCTACAGCTACCAGCTCCAACAAACAAAACATGGACACAGGGCCTGTACACAGAGAAATAACCAGTCAACCATCAAAGAACAAAAATTTTCCTATCCCTCCCTTCTTTTCTAAACTTATTCAATATAGTTTGTGAAAAGTTTCCAAATAAGGGTAGACTTTTGTAAACATAGTGCATATGCTAAGAATATGCAGCCTTAACTTGTCCACTATAACAAATGAAGAGTCTCACCTCCAACAGCACTGAGTAGTTTCTGGTTAAAGTTGAGGTACAAGATGACGGGGGCGTTCTCGCTGGAGTCGGCCTGGAGGAGCGGACGGACATAGCGGGCAACCTGGGGGGAGGAGTCCTGCATGGAGGAGAGCGAGTCTGTGTCACAGGAGATCCCCCCGCCGTGGACCAGGCACAGCCGCAGGTACAGGATCATCTAATTATAGAAAGGTAGAATCAGTTAAATAAATATATGGAAGTTTATCTAAAAATAAACAGGCAAATATAAAACAGTGGTTCACATTAAGATAGACACAGAGACTCAACAGACACATAGAATAAGGATAATTTATCATGATCAGCTGGATATAGGCACAGAATATCATGTAGAATTACATGTACATAATATGTACATGTAGGCATTGAGAATCAGCCAAAAAATGACGTTGAATCCACTTAATATAAGCATAATGTACATTGCACAGAGAGTCAGGTAAGAAAATATAGAGAAGATCATATAAGATCAGCTTAAAATAGAGGGTTCGTTTTAGAAGAACCCCAGTATTCTACTAAAATATATATTTTACAGTACCAGTATATAAATACAATTACATTGTAGAGGATTGAGCAGCAGTCAATTTGCCCATATAAATATGTTCTTTCATATTATTACCTGTTCGTAGGCTGCTGGAGAGAAGGGCAGCTTCTGACTTCCTACCGTGTGGAGTCTTTGTGAGGCGGTCCTCTGCTGGACCTGTCAAAAAGTTGTATGGACACAATTACAAGTACATGTATACTGAACACTGCTATCTGATTCATAGTAAAAACCACTAAATGAAATTACACTACACAGATGAATGGGGCTTTTACCTGTGTGTTGATGTAGTTCATTATTTTAGAGAAATCCGGCAGTACAACATCCTCCCTCTCCACCTCGTTCCCGTCTTTATCTCGCTTTTTCTCACCATACAGGGCCTTCCTGGCCTCGACCTGAATGTCTTCCTTGCTAAATACAGAGCCAGATCATTCAATGAGAAACAAATAGAATACTAATCAAAGATTTACCTGACATTTACAAAGGCAGTCTCATATAAACTTCACATTTTGATATGAGTTTACCAATGCATTACAACTTTGTTAAGGAAACAGTATTTTACCAATGTTTGTTTCTTTAAACATTTATATTTGGGTGGCATAAATATCCACATTCCTTAATAGACTTACTTATCACCACAAGCCAGGAGAAGAATGAAGCGAGATGGGACGTGATCCGCTGGGAAAACAACCTTGGCATACTGAACAGCCATAGTTCTTGCTTGGGCTTCATCCTTAAGAAATGAAAGTTATAAAAATACATGTATATCATTATTCTTATTACATTGTACCAATATATTTAGTGAATCAGATCTATAAATTAGAACCACAAATGTATCATACTTGTAATGATTAATTAAGAGTTAAATCAAAAATCTAACTCCAATTTTTTTCATCTTAAGCCTGACCTTTTCTATATTTTGGGTAATTAGTGCCTCCATCAGAATGCGAGCTGATTGGTCAATATCTGTGTAGGCTGATGACATCAGAGACAATGCTTCTTGAACAGCTAACCGAGACTCAGCATCTTCCTGTTTATTTAAATAACAAAATATTGGTAAACGTTTTCCTCAAAGTATCTCATTAGAATCTTTTAAACAAAGAAATGTAACAAATTCAATTTATTGTCTCCAAGTTACATTTCATATTCATCAAAAGAAACTAATTACATGATTAATTGCCACTATGCAAAATTCCTAAATATATTCCGTCAGTTGACTTTTCGTTACTTGTACAATGTATTATCAAAATCACCTGGCCAATAGCATCAAACAGTTTCTGGGCGAGTCCAATGTCCTTCTTTACTAGCTGTGGAGCTCGCCTGATGATTTTACCCACGGCAACATAGGCCAGACTGCGGAGTCTCGAGTCATCCTTGGTCTCCGAAATCAGCTTCATCATCCCAGACAGTAGGACCGAGCTGATTGGTTGAAATTTGTTGTCTTTGCAACTGATAAATAAGATTGAATATATGAAATTTTAGTACATGTACCCAAATTTAACAATAAAAAGTGTAAGTTTGTTTTACCCTCACTTACTTGAAGCAAACATGATGAACAAACTGTACAGCCATGTTCTTCAGCTTGGCATTTGTGTTCTGACCATATAAGCAGTCAAAAATAACCTGGAAGTAAAGACAAAGCACAAGTTTAACAGTGTGTAACCTACATCTGTCTGACCAATACAGGTAGTCTATGATTAGGTCACCTCTCTAAGGAAAATGCTGCTATTTTTCTAATTATCCTTTTTTCTCAAGAGTTTTGTTTTGCTTTAGAATTCTCCAACCAAAACTTCAAATCACATGCTCTTGTTAAGGAGGCTCAACACACTAATACCAATATATTATTATTTTAATGGATTGGTAAAAATCCTATTTGAATTATGATTTCACAAATATACCATTATTGGCTTCCAAACACTTGATATTTACTCCTCAATTATGAAGCTCCGTATACCTGGACACATGATGGGAAAACACAGGCTGCCTCCCTGGATCTAAGGAAGATTGGGAAGATTTTCAGTCGAATTCTGGTGCATGCTGGGGTCCGCTTCAGTTCTGGTTTGGTAGGGGGCTAAGATATAATCGACAACAAAATAATAAAAACGTTTATCTAGATATCCATTTTTGTTATGTTAAAATTCAGAACTCCCCATTACTTCAATCTGAATCAAGACTTGCATTGATATAAAAGTACACACATTTGGGTGTGAAGCATAAATGTCTGATTATGAAAATTATTTCTAAATTAAAAAAAAAATTAATTCTTACAAAATAAAGAAAACATAATTTTGTCATAACCCACCTGGCCTTTGACATCCATTGTTCCTTGAAAAAGACCAAACAACTGTCTCACAATCTCTAGGTCATTCCAATCCACAGTTCTATAAATCAGAGCAGGAGACTAGGTTAACAGAGTATAAATATCTAAAATTACCAAACTCCAATGTATGTGGTTTTTAGAAATCAAAATTATCTTTCCATAAATAATTAAATATTATTTTACATTGTGATACCTTTGTGAAGATTTATTTAAAATTGTAATTATCTTCTAGGCAAGTAAAAAGTCCAAATCAAAAAACTTACCCTTGGATTCTCTTTAATTCAAAATCTGCAGCTGTTGCAACACTGTATGCATATAAATAAATAAAAAGTGATTGAAAAAATCAAGGCAATAAAATTAGTTAACTCTTAATTGTAAAATAACAAGTATGGTTCATCAAATTTAATAGTGTAGATTCCTTATTTTATGTGAGTACTTAGTTCCTCAATTCCAACATTTTGAAACAAATTTCCTGATTATAAAAATCACAAACTTCAACCTTTTATTATAATTTCATAGAGTTTTCAACTGTTATGAAAATGAGATTTTCAAATTCCCGAGGGGACTGCCTCCCACAATTTTTTTTTGCTGAAAAAAATTCCTAACCTACTGTAGAAGAGGTTTTATGCAAATTGGTTAAAAAAATATATAATAGAACAAGCTGCCTACCTGTGCCTTGTGTCAGAGGAAGCAATGATGTAGTGACATATGACCGCATTTTCTGGGAACAGCTCGGCACCCAGGAACTTGATGATCCCAAGTTTGGTCTTCTCCAGGGCCTCTGCTGACAGGGGCGTGTCCCCGGTCACCCGCCGAAGGGAGTACTCACTCAGCCCTGGGGGTGAGGCTGGTTTTGGACTGTTACCCGCTGGGGCACTAGCTGGTCGTGAAGTCTGGCTCAACAAACCCTGAACACTAAGTCCATCAGAAAACATGAAAACGGAGTCAATTCAAAGCAAGACAGTACAGATTTACTCAATCATACCTAAATCTTACACTACATTGCAAAGCATGCATTCACATTTCATCAAAACAATGAAATTGTTAAGAAATGATATGACCTAACTAATTATGGATAGGAAGTGTTTGACTTCAAAAGAAAAATAATATAAATGTTCTTAGAACCTACCAATGTACATTTGATTCTATTTATAGAAAAAAAGGGCATCAGTCTGCTAAAATCTTATTTATAAATTCATACGTGTAATAAAATACATGTATGGAAATTTTTAAATTAATCATGGTAAGATCAATCCCAACAGTTACTGCTAAGTTTCAGTAAACATGCATACTAACTTATATGGAAGGAGGAGAACGTCCATGAAGTAATTCAGGATGTCGGCTCGAGTTTTTTCATCCACTTCAAACATGTTCTTCCTTTTCTCTGGATCTGTTGGCATGGTGATGAACCCTAAGGCTGGGGTCATCAAAAGAAGTATGCTGAACAAAAGAACAAAAGAAATTACACACAATATTACCTTATTTCAATACCTGTGCTGAGGCAGGAGGCTGAGTGGTCAACGAATTACTCTTCAGATCTTCCTTAAATTTTGATGCATGATTTGTTTAGCTATAAACTATCATTTAGTAAAGGTAATATCCATAAATTTTTAGCTTTGAAAATTGAATGTTCTGTTATATATCTTTATCACATCTTTATCTCAGTATATGGTGGATATCACTCATGGGATAAATTTTTTAAATTCCACTGTGAGTTCTTACGCCACGTGACGTCATAATTAAACATTATGTAGCTACAGGCAGATATGCTCAAAAATGAAATGTTTTTTAATCTTTAAGGAATTTTTTTCCATGTGTAAAGTTGTTAATGTCGTGTAGTAAATGTGTTGCGTGGCTCACAATTACAATTTTTATAGAAAAGATTGAGGTTTATAACAAAATACTTGGTAAAACATGTGATAAAAAGAATCTCTCATGATATGTGATGGTATATGATTTTTATCCAATTTATCCAATATAATATATATATATATTTCTTAAGGAGATTAATATAGTCTAAAGATGGCCATGACCATCCAGCCTTCTTGAGAGAAAAGATTACACTTTTGCAAATGACTTCATGTAGAAGATTATTCTGATAAATTTAGTAACCTATCCTGCTGGGCCTTGGGTTTTCCTTCTAAACACCGGAATAGTAAGGGAACTAACTCTGCTTGCTTATCAGGGGCCAGTCTGGGAAACCCCATCCTTATGTAGATAATGGAGAAATTCTGTAAACATATGCATGACCAATAAGTGATACTTCCAAATTGTAATACAGTTTTACTTATGGCAAACAACATCAAGATAGAGTATTGTTATAGTTAATGAGTTACAGTAAAGGTATTATATTTGGCTGTGTATTCTATTTTATGTTTTTTGGCAGAATGCTGCTTTTGCTAATCAGTTAATCTAGAACATTGCAAAATGTCAACATATATATAGAGCAATAGGTACATTCAGAAATGTGCTAAATCAAATCCAAGCTAACCTTGCCAAAAAAAATCTCTGATACATATTGTTCAATATTTAGCAGAGACTGCTTAACAAATAATAAGTTTACAGTATTCAATACATCTTACAGAGGAGCAGCTAAAGTTTATCTACTGAAACAGTTCCATAAATAACACATGAAAATAAACTATGACTGACTGCTTACAGTGATGATGGATGTAGCGTCAGGGTCCCTGTACTGTTTAATCAGCTCTTCTACAGGTAGGAGCACCTTGGGTCGACTCTTCAACCTCTTGTTTACATGGACAAGCAGCTCCATCACCTTATGAAAAACCAGAAAATGTCTTAGTGGGCTCTTTATTTAATATTTTTTAGAATAATAGTGACAAAAACATACCAGATTGAGCTATTTAAAATCACCGTATAAATTTAAAAAGTATTTCGAATATTTTTTTTCCAACATGAAATTCTCAATATATGTATCTGTATACACTAATTAAATATCTTTCAGAAATTGTGATTTATTATGCAGTCATGAATTGCTCTTTTTCACAGAATGCTTTCTTGCTGCCTTTACCTACTAGCTTATTCAATGCCATGAGCAAATGAAGATTTCAGATCTTAAAACTGTATTTCTTTATTTCTTAACTTTACCTTTTTGCGAACGGCTTCCTCGGAGCTGTTGAGTTTGAGGAGCACAGGTGGAAGGAACCTGTCCAGACAGCTCTCTAGCTGATCATCAGTCTCCGCTGATCCAATCCTTAGGAACACTCTCTCCACAAGACCTGTTGTTAAATTTGATGAAGAAACTTTACTGCATTAGATATAACTATCTTTTTTTATCAGTCAGTCATTTTAATCATAAGCAATTCCAGAACAACATTTTCAGTAAAACACACTTGTAGTAAAATGCAAGGAAGGAACAGTTTTCATTCATTATAAATCTTTGTTATATCTGATAGGTTAAAATTATTAACATGTATCTATGTATCCATTTTTCAATATTCACATTCATAATTCCCAATTATTCTTATCAAGATCTGCATAAAATTACATAGATTTTGATGCAAAATTTTAGTCCCAACTTCATTCAGTTGACATTCAGAGCACTAGAAAAGGTGTGGTCCAAACTGGATAGCTAATTGTAACAGGCTGATATTGCCTTTGCTGGGGATTGAACGGACTCAGCACTAAAAAATTTGTGCATTTTATTGGCCAAACTATGATAGAAGAATACCTCAAAGGTCAAAGTTTGAAGAAATGTCAGAATGTTAAACCACCACACTGAACTTCAAACAAAAAGATACTTAATCATATCACATTCCGTGATAACATTACGTTTTGGGAGATTATAGTCTGTCCCAAGCTATTTATGCAGCACATTTGGACGATTTTTAATAAAAATACGCATACTGGCGTGCGACCAGTTCTCGCCAAGTACCATTTCTCGCCAGTACATTGTGACGTCATTTTATCAACACATAAAATTATAGACAAAAAATGACGTCACAATGTACTGGCGAGAAATGTTACTCGGCGAGAAACTGGTCGCACGCCAGTACCTATGAAAGAAGTGCAATTGAAATTGTTGAAAGGGATAATTTCCAAGATAATTTCATTGACACATTATAATCTATCACTGGAACGAAAACAGATTCCTTACGGAGATTTATAATGGGGAATGTTTACATCTTTTCTCCATTTGGAAAACACTCAGAATACATCGCGCAATTTTACAACGTTATCATCCGGGCTTGCTGCAATACAAAATCCCCGTAGACATCACATTTTTTAGCATTGTAATGAAACCTGTTAAGCTAACAGGGGCGTTTCGACTGAGAAATCTTGGAAATTTTTCATAGCGAGCGCAGCGAGGCGGCGCGAAGCGCCGCTCGCGTAGCGAGCTCCATAGACAACGTGTACGAACGGAGGAAATTCGAGTTGAAATCTGCACATTGTTCAAAGAAAATTTTATGAGGCCACGTGAAAACGTTCTACTATCCCAGTGATCCTTTGCGGTGCATAGCAACAAGGTGGAACAGGAAGCGTTTCTGAGGAAAATTCTTACCTGTAAATCGCATACATCATTTGCATTTAACAATAAATAATCCTTTTAAAAACATTAAAGTAAACAACACATATGCTTACGTAAAAAACTGTACCTATGACGTCATTTCCTTCCCCGAATTTGTCCGACAATTTACGAAAACTTTCGAGCGCAAAAAGTTAAGTATGACGTCACAGTGATCTCGCGTTTTATATTCCCGCGATACATTTAGAGGTGGATCAAGCATCTGTACTGAATGTAACGTGTAGGAAGTACTCAGTAGGGAGTCACCAATACTGATACTTCGCTCGCTATTAACAGTGACTCTTTGGCTGATTAGTTTTGTTTTGATGATTTTTTTTTTGCTCAGTAAATACACATGCAAGTTCCATGCTAAATTTATTGTCATATTGATCCAATCATTGTATATACGTTAGGTAGGTGACAAAAAATTATTAAAAAAGAAAAGTCTAATCGTTATTAGATCTACGTGTAGCCACGTCATTTTGAAATGAATAAATAAAAGAAAAAAATTAAACTGTTAAAATATCTACATGTATTTGTTATAGTTGCATATGTGCATGGTCAATCGCGGCAAACCTTTCAATAATATTGGATATCACACACTAAAAAGAGGGGGAGGGCACATATGTCTACAACGCTTATATAGCGTACAAAAATTAAAAAGATTAAAAACAAAATTGATGTCACAGAGGAAAATAATTAAAACACCGGTAACAACAAGGAACAAAATGAGAAATAACACAGACACACAATTTATTGATTTTAATGATCATTATTAAAAGGTAAAGAAAAGATAAAAAAAAATTAAAAAACCGGCTTTGTGTTTATCAAAATATTCTAATAAGTCTGTTTAACATTTTATTAATGCTCAGTGCAGTCAGTGGTAGTTTTTTGTTTAAGTGTATAAGCCTAGGAAGGGACCATAGGAATAAAAGTTTGATATCTTCCGGTTCCTTGCGGTGGTAAAAGTTTTCGAGACAAAGCCAAAGTTTTTTGGTTTAGTTAAGTCCACGGGTTACATTTAACAATGATGACAGATGTATGGCTCCTTCTGCGCTCGCCCCAACGGTCACACCGTAAAACATATTACTTTTGAATATTAAAACATCGTTTGAAACCTGATGTATTTATAAATAGTATGCAATTAAGCAAAATGTGAATCCATGATATTTTGGGACAGAGTATAATCATCACCACAGTACCACCGTTCCGTGTTATCAAATACACACAGCTTCATTAGAGATGGATCTGAGCATAAAAAGTATAAATCGTACATGTATTGATTAGGACAATGTGCTTCATTAGTCAAATTACACTATACCTACCTAATTCATCAGATTCTGTCATCGTGTAGTGACAAAGCAAAAGTAGAAACAATGTAACGAGGTTTGTTAAATCGGTCTGAGAGTTAGTCGGTTGAACCTATTTCATTATCTTTACTTCAAAAATATCAAAATATTATTTCTTTCGGTCACATTTTTGCCTAACAGTTATCAAGGATATATCTCAAGTTCTGTTGAATGGTCTATAGTAGTTTCCGAGAGAATATTTTTTGAACGAGTTTCTGTACGAATTAATCGAATAATTCTTTACGACAACAAAACCTATGGGGAAAAGGTAAAATTCATTTCTCAGTTAAAATTGTTAAACGATATTTTTACGAATTATTTTTATTTGATCATGAATATATACAAGAACTTGTTGGAAATTTATCAATTAGAATGGTTTATGGCAACGTCAGCTGACTTTCACTTCATTGGCCTTGAAGTAATGATTGAATGGCAGACAACAAGGAATTAAAACTAAAGGAAGATAATCTCAAGGTCTCAGGTAACGGTGAACCAGAAAAACAACGTCTTGAGTCGCAACCCCGAAGCAACCACCGTCCACGGATCAACGGTATGAAAATAGAATACAATGAATGTTGATGAAAGACGAAAAAAAAAAACAAACTTAGTTAACATTGTTATTTATGTCTCTGGTTTAAGAAAAAGAATGAATGTATATTCATTTTTCTTTTTATTTGTCATTTTGTCATTTCCTAATGATTCAGAAATGGTATCTATGAGTTATTCTTTTAATGTGTTTTAAAAAATTAAAACAGTAACTTGATACAAAGGGTCGATCACGTCAAGTTGCCAGGCGTGGATCATCAAATCAAACGAGATGCAAAGCGTCAAGTGTGATCCGATAGTCCACGACTTGCTACGAGACATGATCTGGCTCTTTGGTTCAAGTTACTGTGCATTATGATAAATTTATTTTATACCCTTGTACATTTTAAAGTTTTAATTTTAAAACTATCTTTTTAAAATCAATTGTATGACGTTTACTTATTCGACAAAGCTATATTTAAATGACCTCTATTTAAATACACTTAAAGCAGACATTGTTTAATGTGTACTAAGTCATCAGATTTAGAAATTGGTGATATGGATTCTGAAACCCACAGTGTGATAATCCTGAAAATAAGGTCACACTTTGTAAAACTAACAGTATCAAGAAAGGAAAAATTGATGGATATATAACAATTTCATGTATTATATTTGTGCTTTGATTTTTTATAATGTTATTTTACTTATTTAAGTTTGTTTATATGTATAATCATTCCAAATTGTATGAATGATTATTGATTTGATTTGATTTTATGACATTATATTGTAGAGTTAACAAATATGGCAAGCACAAACATCCTCCCAGATGATATTGATAATACTGCCGGCCAAACAACAGAAACCCCAAACCCAAAGAAACCAATGAAGAGGATGGCATCTTTCTATACCCCATATATGGAGGATCGTTTACGTAGGAAACTCAAATTTTATTTCATGGGTCCACATGAAAAATTTAAAGCCAAAAGAAAGTGTCCATGGAAACTTTTGCTACAGATCTTCAAGGTGTTTTTGGTGACTGCCCAGGTAAGGATTACCTTGATGACAGAATACAGTCTTCTCACAATTTAGATAAACAAGCTCAATCAAGTCACTTTATGTATGGCAGACAAGTCTAGCTTGTTCAGATGAGAGTACTATCAATAAAGATACAGAAATTTATTAAAAATATTCAAGCTGCGTGGTCCGATTTTATATCAAATTTTATGAACGCTTTAACTGATGGTTATGCCATGTATGCTAAGCAAGTGTAAAATAAAAGACATTAGTAGTTTTCCCGGTCAAATATTTAAAGCCATGTTTCAATGAAAAATGATGTACAAAATTTGTTTGCAAATCAAACGAAACAAAAGGGTACAGTGTTATTTCACCTGACGTCAAGGCAGCAATAATTGTATTACAACTTTGACATTGCTATAAATAAAGGAAATTTGGCAAATCAAACATAACCTGTGTACATTTTGTTCAGTAATATTTTTAAAGTTTGCTTTGTTTACAATTGATGCATAAAATGTGGGTTGAATAAACCTAATCATTTCGGGAGGAAACCAAATATTTCCTTTCTAAACATTCCCATGTTGCTGTTTGGTTTGTTTAATATGTGCCAATAAAGAAATTATTTTATGTACTTCGAATATTTCTAACTTTGAAAGGAGACAGACTCTGCTGGTGTAAATAGGCGAAAAATCTATAACTTTCTAAGATAATTGGTTTGTATGGAAAATTGTTTGATAGTCTAAAAGCGGAAAAATCTGACCATGCAGCTTTCACTGTAGATAATTTTCTGACAGCATTATTTGTCACAAATTTAAGATGTTAGTTTTTTGATACGTTTTAAACTAAATTTATAACCTAACTTGGCTTAGCCACTCTTAAAGCACAATTTCATGGAAAAGGCATATGTCACATCAGATGCTCTCATCTCAAGTTTACATTCATTTGTTAGCTAGAGTACATGTTATAAGAATTGAGTATGTCTACAACACTGATTGATTGCCTTGTCTTTGGCAGCTGGTGATGTTTGGTTATCAGAGAGCCTTGTTTGTGGAGTATGTGGAGAAGAACAACATTGCCATGAAGCACATGTACCTCCAGCAATGGGACCCCAGCTTTGAGACCATGCCCTACCCCCCAGCCACGGGACTGTACGCTATCTACACAGCCACCGACCTAGTGGACCATATCAACTTTGCCATGAATCGGGTAAGCATATGAGTATCAACAGTTGCAAATAATTTCCACGATGTGCAAACGTTGAAGAGTAAAACCTTTTATTTTGTGTGAACTATATTGGGAGTCAAGAGGTCGTATTTGTCATGCCACAATGATAGTTGCACAAGATTAAAGTGTACTGACATTCCTTTTAACTTGTATGAAATAATTAAGAGCTTCAATGTATTTTTGAAAGAAAATGATAACACAAGATCTAATAAATAAATTTTGTCCTAGCATTCCATCACAAATGCATCAATACCAGTATTTGTTTTACAGTTTAATCAGACTGAACAGCTGACTTTGGGCTCGGTAAGGTTTGCATTCAAAAACAATACTAGGAGGTACATGAATATGTGTGTGAAGCAGTACCGCGAGGGCAAGGTGTTCCAGAACGACACCTACATATTTAATGCTGAAGTCGTCACAGGTATTTAATGCTGAAGTCGTCACAGGTATTTAATGCTGAAATCGTCACAGGTATTCCTCCAGGGACCAGAACTTGAATTTTTGGATTTTCTTATGCTTGTTATTAAGGTAGTTTTCATACATACTAATTGAAACACAGGAGTACAGCTAAATGTTTAATCAACCAGTTCTCCTAACATACACAGCATTGACATTTGTTTGTAGATTGTTTTTATCTGGAGCCAGTGCCTGTCTACAATAGGACAACAAACACAACACAACTACAGTTTGACCTCCAGGCTATTATGAATAAAAATAACAAAACCCTTGTGTATGATCGGTACAGTATATTTTTTTTCAGTGCTTTGAATAAAAATGAGACTACGTGTATTTGATATTAATTCTATAAAGCTTTGATTTTGAATTATATGTTCATGTAGCTGTGTGAGGTGTACTTGGTAATTCTCCTGGACATAGTTTATTTCAATTCAAATGACCAATATAAAGATATTGGGCTGTTAAATGAGCTCTATCATTGTTTAAATACAAAGCTTTATCAGTCAAACTTTTAATTAATGTAGAATTCTAACGATTGAGTTAAAGTTCAATCTGCGTTCCCTTCGTCTGGCATTAGAGAAGAAAACCTATGAACCAGAGTGCTTCAGGATTTCAGGCAGGGTATGTACAACTGGCTATCAAGCATAAATATAAACTGATATACCGAGTACATATTTCATAGTTATATATTTTGTATAAAAACATTGATTATTATTTTTAATAATTATGTATTCAGTACAATGTAATCCACAGAACGTGTACCTATTTGAATACACGTACTAATTGGAGCTTTAATGACTCATTCAAATTGTAATGTTTCAGCAAAGTTTCCATGTTGGTTGTTAGAGTTGATTCTCCTCTATTATTTACAGATCGTGTTTGATGACCAAAACAAGGATGGTCAAATGGTTGTCAATCTTTTCTCATCCTTGAATGAATTCAAGTGCAGCGGAAAGTTTTCCAATTTCTGTAAGGACTACAATTTTTTACACAGTGTTTTCATTAATCGTCATGTGTCAATACTGTAGCATCAATTCAGGAGTGAATTTGTCATTCGTATTGCAGCAGATGAAGATGACGACAAAGTGGAGCAGATGTTGTTTGACATTTTTGTGATCCTTGTCAGCGTGTTCTCCTCGTTCCTGTGTATCCGCTCCCTGTACAGAGCTCACAATCTCCGGGTGGTTAGTATTTTCCTCAAAAGGTTTATGGTACATTTCATTTCTTTTGGTTCAGTTTACAAAGCACATCGAAGTGCTTCTGTTGGCTAACCAAGGCATTTATTTTGCAACTTTCTTTTTAGCTCACCTGATATGAGTGCCAGTGAGTTTTTCCGATGTTTTGTTGTGTGTGACTGTCAGTCAATATATAGGGTCTCAATGTCTCAATATTTAGTGCGCTGGTATAGTACACCAGAAGCACTGGGATTGACTCTTGGTTGAGACTTGACCTTTCACACCCTGTTACATGTTAGTTAGATTAATACATGCTATTTAACTTAGGTATCATTTACAGGAAACAGTGCAGTTTTTCAAGACTCGGCACAGGAAGGACTTGAGTTTTCATGACAGGTTTGAGTTTGTCAACCTTTGGTACGTGTTGATTGTGATCAATGATGTTCTAACTGTGGTGGGATCCAGCTTCAAAATTCAGCTCGAGAGGCGAGTAAGTGCCAATTATAGAACATGTACAGTGTGAAGATAATAAGCTTTATCCATAGTTTTGGATAATATTTGGATGATATAAGACTATATTTTATAACAAGGACCTATTCCCAGACTTTGATGACCAGGCTATTGATTATGACCCTATTACGGTAACTTCGTTACACTTCTGCACCCAGAGGATTTTATTAGGGGGATATATGAATTTCTGGTGTCCACCTCAACACTTCTCTAATCCCCCTTCAGAGTATCTCAATATCCCATTCCCTATTAGTCACCACCCACTTCTAATTCTTTAAAACAGTGTTAAATTTTGTTGTAAATTTAGATTGCTTACATTTTTAATTATGATCCTTTTCTAATTTGTTTTAATTAGTGTTTTGTAAAGAATTATTTAATCTAATGGTGAAACTTAGATGCTGGCATTGATAGTAGATGACAAAACCAAACACCAATTTCTCAAACTTTCTCACACACTGCAAATCCTAGACACATCCAGAGACTTACAGCCCCCTCCCCCTTACACACTCACACCTCACATATATGTATGTACACACACACACAAACATACACACTCAGACCTTATATGTATAATAATGGACATATTTCTGCAACTGTTTGAGGAAACACTTATATAAACAGCTGGCAGAATTTCTGATTTTGACGTTTGTCTTTGTGTCTATCTTAAATGTAACTTTTACACTTTAGGGGTTGGTTTTGTAAATGAACAGCTAGGTCAATGTCTGTATTAAACAGGATCTAGATCATTAGCTAGTGGTTTTAAATTAGTTTCTTGTGAATAAAAAACATAGCTGGAAACTGTCAAGAGTACTAGATTTCAAGATGTCTCATCTTTTCAAGTCTCTGTACAACATATCAATAGGCCTTCATTTCAACATGTAAAATTGCACTCATTTGAACACATTTCATTATCATACTCACTGTAATTGTATCCAATAATTAGGTAAAGTATCTCTCCCAATTTAGAAAACAAGGGACTCAACAATACATTTTCAAAAAATCAGAAATTTATTCATGTGTCCTCTTATTACTTTTGGTTTTCAAAAAATATACCACTACAAATATGAAAAACGTTTTCAAAAAATCATTATTACCATTCTGCATTGTGTTTAAACCCAGCTAAATACATTAATTTAGGCTCTGCAAAAATGTCTTTTGATTTCTAATTTGTCAATAGAATGAAGTTGTAGACTGTGACTTATGTTGCAATATTGTTTTCCTTCCCAGCATGCTCAGAGTTCTTCTGAGAATTACGACATCTGCGCTCTGATGCTGGGTATTGGGAGCCTCCTGGTGTGGATGGGGGTCATCAGATACATCGGCTTCTTCAAAACCTTCAATGTAAGTTCTTCACAGATTGATGTATGTAAAAACATTGTCACTACCTGCCATTTTACATGGAGCAGTAACAGAAAATTAGGTACTTGTTGCTGTAACTTGGTTAATAGAGGGGCTTTGATTGTCAGCAGAGCTTAATAAAGATAGTACATGTACAAGTGATCTGATAAAAAATGTACGTGTATAATTGTTTTAATATGTATATTTAAATAGATTTCTCACTTAACAATGTTTCTTGATATCATGAAGAGTTCAAATAACAAAGTGATTTTGTGTTCTACAGATTCTGACCGTGGTGTTGAAGAAGGCGTGTCCAGACCTGATGCGGTTCCTTGTCACCACCATGATGCTGTATCTGGGCTTTATGTTCTGTGGCTGGGCTGTTTTAGGTCCCTACCACATCAAAGTAAGTGGTTGTATGTCTGGACTTAGGCCTACCACATCAAAGTAAGTGGTCGTATGTCTGGACTTAGGCCTACCACATCAAAGTAAGTGGTCGTATGTCTGGACTTAGGCCTACCACATCAAAGTAAGTGGTCGTATGTCTGGACTTAGGCCTACCACATCAAAGTAAGTGGTTGTATGTCTGGACTTAGGCCTACCACATCAAAGTAAGTGGTTGTATGTCTGGAATTAGGCCTACCACATCAAAGTAAGTGGTTGTATGTCTGGAATTAGGCCTACCACATCAAAGTAAGTGGTTGTATGTCTGGACTTAGGCCTACCACATCAAAGTAAGTGGTTGTATATCTGGACTTAGGCCTACCACATCAAAGTAAGTGGTTGTATGTCTGGAATTAGGCCTACCACATCAAAGTAAGTGGTTGTATGTCTGGACTTGGGCTACCACATCAAAGTAAGTGGTTGTATGTCTGGACTTAGGCCTACCACATCAAAGTAAGTGGTCGTAAGTCTGGACTTAGGCCTACCACATCAAAGTAAGTGGTTGTATGTCTGGAATTAGGCCTACCACCATGATGCTGTCACCACCATGATGCTGTATCTGGGCTTTATGTTCTGTGGCTGGGCTGTTTTAGGTCCCTACCACATCAAAGTAAGTGGTTGTATGTCTGGACTTAGGCCTACCACATCAAAGTAAGTGGTTGTATGTCTGGACTTAGGCCTACCACATCAAAGTAAGTGGTCGTATGTCTGGACTTAGGCCTACCACATCAAAGTAAGTGGTCGTATGTCTGGACTTAGGCCTACCACATCAAAGTAAGTGGTTGTATGTCTGGACTTAGGCCTACCACATCAAAGTAAGTGGTTGTATGTCTGGACTTAGGCCTAACACATCAAAGTAAGTGGTTGTATGTCTGAACTTAGGCCTAACACATCAAAGTAAGTGGTCGTATATCTGGACTTAGGCCTACCACATCAAAGTAAGTGGTTGTATGTCTGGAATTAGGCCTACCACATCAAAGTAAGTGGTTGTATGTCTGGACTTGGGCTACCACATCAAAGTAAGTGGTTGTATGTCTGGACTTAGGCCTACCACATCAAAGTAAGTGGTCGTAAGTCTGGACTTAGGCCTACCACATCAAAGTAAGTGGTTGTATGTCTGGAATTAGGCCTACCACATCAAAGTAAGTAGTTGTATGTCTGGACTTAGGCCTAACACATCAAAGTAAGTGGTTGTATGTCTGAACTTAGGCCTAACACATCAAAGTAAGTGGTCGTATATCTGGACTTAGGCCTACCACATCAAAGTAAGTGGTTGTATGTCTGGAATTAGGCCTACCACATCAAAGTAAGTGGTTGTATGTCTGGACTTGGGCTACCACATCAAAGTAAGTGGTTGTATGTCTGGACTTAGGCCTACCACATCAAAGTAAGTGGTCGTAAGTCTGGACTTAGGCCTACCACATCAAAGTAAGTGGTTGTATGTCTGGACTTAGGCCTACCACATCAAAGTAAGTGGTCGTAAGTCTGGACTTAGGCCTACTACATCAAAGTAAGTGGTTGTATGTCTTGGCTTCATGTTGTATGGCTTGGCCATTTCAGTCACTATCACATCAAAGTACTTGTAAGTGGTTCTATATCTGGGCTGAGGGGGAATTTATAACAAAGCTAAGTTAACAATGCCACAAGAATATGGACATTGTGACTTGCTTTGTTCTTTGTCTTATTTAAAGTTATTGTTTTTCAGTTTCGCCATCTAAGTACAACATCAGAGTGCCTGTTTTCGTTGGTGAATGGGGACGATATGTTTACGACGTTCTCAGCGACGGTGACGGAGGACATCGTCGTGTGGTACTTCAGCAGGATCTACCTCTACCTGTTTATCTCTCTGTTCATTTACGCAGTACTCAATCTATTTATAGCTGTTATCCTTGACACCTATGAAACTATCAAGGTCAGTGTTATAAGTGAGAAATTAATGCTCTAACTTTGTACTGAATGTTTACTGCATGATAAAGGGATTGAAAGACAAAGAGCACTGATAGGTTTTAGCCAATTAATTGCTTGGCTATTTAGCTGATTTATCTACACATGAGTGTTGTTAGCAGGAATTCCTCAAGACGTTTGTGTGAGTAGGTTTGATCTGTTTTTGTAGGAGTATTATGAGAAGGGATTCCCCAAGAGTGAGCTGTTTGAGTTCATTGACCAGTGTGAGGATGCCCCTGACTCAGAGCTTTACCGGGGAGAGGATAATGCGTGCTCCTGCTCTGTCTTATCATTTCTGTGCTGCTTTTGTTGTAAAAAGTGAGTAACTTTACCATATTTTAATAGATTTATTTATTTCGATCTAAGGCACATCAGAAATATACATGTAAATCTTGTATTTTTGCATTTCATGAAATACATAAATTATAAACATGTTTAATTTGAAAAGTTAACTATTTGTAAAGAATTCCTAATGTGTAAGTTATATGTTGTCTGTGATTCAAACACCATGCAGTTTCAAAAATTGTCAAAAAGGTCAATGAATTAAGATACAACATTTAATTTTAAATATAAATTAAAGTAAAATTGTGAAAAAAAAATGCATGTAAGTTTTTGTGGGGCTGATTTCTTTTATTTGGACAAGAAATACATACATGTAGTTGTATTCTATGATCAAATTTTGTGGGTCATCTTTTGATAGCAAGTGATGATAATTGTTAACGTTAAAAAGTATGAAATGCATTAATGCATTGTGGGTATATTTATTCTTTGAGCATACTTGTCCTTTCTTTCTTAGACATACTTGTCCAACAAAATTGGAAAAATTTAGTTTTAATACTTTGTAAGCTTTAGCTTCAAAAGTGTACACGAACAAGTACATATACATGTTTACATTTAGTCATTTATTAAAAAAGAAACCATTTTATGGTACTGTATATTAATATGTTTATTATATTTACAGAAAGAATACAGGTAGTCAATCAGAATACACAAGCCTCCTGAACTGAGGGCTAAACTGTAGGAAGTCAGATTTCCAGAACTTGCCTCATTCCAGGTCTCAGAGACTAATAACTCGCTGGGAGCACAAAGCTGTGTGTGAGGAGAGGGAGATTTATGATATTCATCAGCATAAACCATTAAACCAGTTGCAGCTCATTGTCTGGAGACCTCAGCTTTTTATTGCTATCTGTGATGTCTGCTAGTGTTCAGAATGACACCATAAAATAGTCATGCATGGACATAATATTTTTTCCCAGTACATGAATGTGTGTCTGAATTACCAGTATACTTGTGTATTTACATGTATGTGTGTGTGTGTGATTTAAAGTTCCAAAACCTGCTTGTAAGACAGAGAACTTTCCCTTGGTTATGTGACTACTTAGTGTTATTCTTTCCAGAACTTATTGAAATGCTGTATCTGGTCTGTTGTCCTTAAAGTATGCTCAAACTGTGTATCATTATCAGTGATCACAGGGCAGAATTTAATAAGGATAAACAAAGGGATGACAAAACTCAGGAAGTTGTATAGTGAGATGCACTGTGTGCATTATATTTGGTGCATTTTAATAATTATTTTTTTATATTTATGTTGTATAAAACTGCAGAGTGCAATACAGGGCAGACTTTACGTGTCTTCCACATAGGATAACATTTATGGTCCTATGTACACCGTCAAAGTGCTAAGTTTAAGTGTTAATGCTAATTATTGTAATTTATGTGCTTTACATGACATTTAAAAAAGAATGAAAGTTGAATGTCAATTTATTTTTGAGATTGTAAGCATAATTACATGTGCTTGTGTCCGAAACACCTGCCTTGTCCTCAGATAATGAAATAGTCTACTAGGAATGTTCTAGCAGATCAAATATGGTTGTCATTAAAGAGCAGCTAGAGTTTATAGTGCTGTTCTACTCTGGGTGAACATTACCCCACAGTTATGTGCATTATATGTTCTTTTGTAATAAAAAGCATTGACTTTCATGATTTTTTTTTAAATTTACAAATAATGGGCCCGCTGATGAAACTGTAACGAGATCCACTGTGATGGCAATACATTGATAATCTAATGTAAACTTTACTGACACTTCAGACAAGTTTCTTTTTCCTCAAAATTTATGAAGAAAAATCTTTAATGTGATACACAACTGTGGATGTCCCAAGAAATTTAATTTCCATGCTTACATGTATATTGTGCTGGAGCTAAAAACATGGCACAAAAGAAATGTATTTTCATGGTTTGCAACCAAATATTTTTTCAAGGGGATTTAGTTCCTGTCCTCTCAATTTATATAAAATTATTTACCACCTGACTACAATGCATATTTTATCATCAATGTGATAAAATATAGATTTTTATAGTAATTTTACCACATTTCAGTGGTACTGTATACAGGGTTATTTTTGCCCCTGTGTGATTTTTGCCCTTCTTAACTTGCAAAGTTTTGCCCTGTCTTGAATTCGCCCATACTCAATTGTGTCTAAAAAGAGACAATTTAAGACAGTAGAATTCACCCAGTCTTAAATTTGCATGCTGACAACGCAGGCGAAAGGGGCAAAAATATTTCTCTGTATACAGTACAATGTACCAGTATACTCCTTTATAAAAAGACTATACTGCATGATAAATATCCTATATATACTGTGAGCTTTCTGCATGGTAAATATCCTATATATACTATGAGCAAACTGTATTTAATCAAAAATGTGTCAAATAATTTATAAAACTCAATAAAATGGATTTTGTATTTTTTAATAGAATTTGGCAAAAAAGTTTCTGAGTCTGGTGAACAGAATTAAGCTCTCTGGGAAAATTGGAGGTGACGACCACAGTATGACATGTTGACTCTTTTCCTGGGAAGCTACAGATCTGCATCTGAAAGAGTCAGTGTTGAATAAACAGAGACAAAGTTTTTCATAAAAAAATTGTTTATTCATCAATATGCAGAGTTGTGAAAGCAATTCAAATCTATCCGTTATCACTGTACATGTATTCACTTCCACACATACATATTATTGCCCACTCCTTATTTGACACATGCATAGTATAATTTGGACCAGCCTTACAATTAAAAAGTAAACACAATTATTCAGTTCACATAATCTCCAACACAGGGACTACTCTTTCATGGAAATAGTTTAATGTAATCTCATCCGATGCCAAGGTCCGGATTACTCTCCCCTGGCAGTTTTTCGTTGTGTTTGTTACTCTTGTCTTGGGAGAGACAGCCCTTAAAGGAATTCAATCTTACGTCAATCTCTCCATCTTCCAGCTGAAAATCAGTCAACAGTTTTATTGACAAACGTCTTAATGTTGAAATAAAACAAAATCTAATTTTACAAAATGTTTTCAGTACATGTATTGTGTCATAACAACACTTCAACTTTTACAAATAAGTTTAGGTAAATGCTGTGGCACCATCTTGCCATGCATATACATTGTAAGCAACATTGGATATTTAGGTAGATTACCGGTACTGTAAACCAACTTTTATTGGCGACTTTATTTTTGAGATTTACAGAATATAAACTGGTTTTGGCGACAAATTTTCGCAATGAAAATGCAAGATATCAGAACATTTTAACTAGGGATCTTTGAAAACTGATTCATGACAAGAAATATTTGCAAACTATAGCGAACCTTGAGAATATTTCTCGCATGCAAATAACAGAAAAATTGCTTTACAGTATCAATGAATATTAAAAGATTTGACTGCAGTGTTACTGTTCATCAAATGATTCAACATGCAAACTACCGGTATGGCATACTTTATGTTTTGGCATGTAATGTACAATCACTTATAATGAACAAACAGGAATTTGTAAAAAAAAAAACTATATTCCATCAATGGAATTCATTTCACATAACATCCATGGAATAGTTTACCTGAATGTTTTTAAAACAAATTACCCTGGTAAATTACTACCGGTGTTGGCTTTATTGGAATGAATATGCACTGTCTTTATAACATGAGGTATAAAGTGTCTTACCGGGTCCACTGCGTACAGTTCGTTGTAGCAGAACTCTGAGATACACTTCCTGACACAGGCACTCTGCTCTGCCCCGTACTTGGCCAGACATTCTGGTCTGGTGTCACACAGAGCCTTGGCATTCTTATATTTCCGGTCCTAAGGGATCAAAAATCTTTTTTCTTTACATGTATATACTGATTAAAATTGACCTGCCATGAGTTTGTTACTGTCGATTGAAAAATAATTTAATTGCTTAGTCAAGTAAGACTATAGAAGATCACTTACATCTCGTTTTTTCCTGTATGTGTATTGCTTATAGTCATAGTATTTCCTGCTCTCAACAAACTCTGTGACGAAAAGGACCAAGGCCAAAACCAGCCATATTTCTTCTATCCTCATCTACAAAGGAAGCAACAAGAATTCACTAAAAGAACAGTATTCTGGCATGCCAATAAATAAGTTGCATGTTAACATAAATAAGTAGCATGTCAACATAAATACCGGTACCTTGCATCTTGCATGTTGGAAGTCACATGTGTGAATGTGCCACCATACTGCTTTTTTTATACTAAATTTGATGTGGCAAATGATGCAATGTATTTATTATCAATTAATACAGTACAAACTATACTCTGTCCCAAGTTTTTGCTTCCACCACTTTTTGCTTGATATTTCTATAATCATGAATATCATTGTGCTCTAACTACGTTCATCCATGCACTAATATAAAAATTGTCTGATTTGAAATGCCCCCTCTACTGCTTCAGGCTGCAATACACAACCCAAAATAGAAAGTCTTACGGGGATTGAGCATTGCATCAGCCATGAAAAAGCCAAGATAATAACATTGAAAAATTATGCAAGATATTCTGAGTGAGTTGAGATGTAAACATTTCCATTAAAAATCTCCGTAAGAAATTTGTTTTCTTTCCTATGAAGTGAACTTTTATGCAAGAAAAATGGTAATGTGTCAATGAAGATATATCTTGGATATTTTTCCTCCTCACGATTTCAACTGTATTTCTTTCACAGGTATGTGTGTTCTTATTAAAATTCATCAAAAAGTGATGCAAACAATAACTTGGAACAGACTATAGAGTACAAAATTAAGAGCATGTCAATTCATGTCACAAATTCTGAACTGTACCACAGGGGCATCGTATCTGTTCTACATTCTATTACGTGTAGTATTTATACCGAGCGCAGCGAGAGGCGGGCGAAGCCCGCCTCGCGAAGCGAGGATTAATGGTAACACGTATATATAAGAAAATCAGTGAAAAATGAAAGTTGAATCAGGGGTACTAAGGCCAAAAAAAATTTCTTCCAGCCCTGGGCGCCGCCATCTTGGCAGCCATTTTGTTTTTAAAAAGTTAGTTCGATCATTGATTGATCAGTCCTTATCGAAGTTTGTTGCCCCTAAACTAGATTAAATAAGTTCCAGTGTTTCAGTAGAAGGTAATTCGAATTAAAAGAAATTAAAATGGAAACCAGATAATTTTCAATAGTACTTCAATCAAGAAACACGACATGTTCTATGTATGTCTTATCGAATTATCAGATGGAAAATAAAAACATTAAGGTCAAGGAACTGATCTTTTAGATACCGAATAAAGTATTCAAATTTATTACAGCGGCATTCATATGAATTAAATTGATAAACAATGAAAGAAGAAATAAAAAATAGTTCGGAATAACGTTACTCTCTTCGGCTATTTCCGAAGACAAAAATTTGAACGTTTTACGTCTGAAATATGACGTCACAATGTAGACTGAGCACGCGACGTTTAGTTAAACTTTGGCTAATGATTTGAGTAGGCAACCAGGCGGATCCTACTGTGTGCGTTTCAAATTAATTTTATTCTACAAAAATCAAACTGCACTGTGTTAAATCTGCGCTCGGTCCAACGGTCACACCGTTTACATATTATATATATGTCAATGTCACAGAGTGTAGAGCGGATACGATGCCCATGTGATTGTACTTTATCAATGGTCAGAACGCAAATCTTGGTAGCGGAATATTAACCATCGGTGTATTATAAAATGTAAACATATTGAAATCGAATTGAACCCTGTTGTCCCAGTGCTAAAAATTTGATTATAACTTCTTGGGCAACGTCCGTAGACCGTAGAAAACACCAATAAGAAACCGTCAGTTTTGTACCTTACAGCTGCCTTAGTCAAGAAAAATGTTTTTAAATTCTTAATCAAATATTTTCTTAAAGCATTAATCAAATATTTTTTAAAAGCAACATTGTATTTAAGTAATCTATTAGACTATTATAGAGGGCGAAGCCCTCTCACGGGCCCGAAGGGCCCGTGAGAGCGAAGCTCTCCCTATAGACAACACGTGTATATATGTCTAAAAATAGAAATTACACCCTATACCTATGAAGTTGAAAAACATTTCCAAGATGGAGGAAAAAAGAATAACTTCACGCGCAGTGACATCACCGGCGTCCATGTTGAATTTGAATCTCGTACTAACTTCACGTTTGGTGATAATTTATCAGCTTTGTTTAATGAGTGATAAGTACATTCAAACTTACCTAGTGTGTTCTTGAAAAATTAATTCCTAATTAAGAAAACAAATTTTCGTATTCTACAACTTTCAACAGTTGCATTAGATCCGATTAAATGAATTTCAGGACATCTGATTGGACAAAAAACGTGTCCCAACAGTGAAGCAGTTTTAATTCATTGCTATTAAATATAACATCATGTATTTGAATTAAATTTGCTTTCTGATTACTATATAAAAACACCAAAGACGATTTTTCCCCAACTTTCAATTTGAAATTTCATTTTTAGGTTTCATCTCAAATCGCAGCCTAACATACTCATACCCAGGTCATTTCGTACCCAGAATTTAAATTAATTATCAAAATAAATAAAAAAATAAGTTACGACCAATAACTAATTCAATATAAAACAAAAGATAATCAAAACTTAATTGTGTAGACATCCTAATCTTTGACAGACACATTGTAAAATATTTCCCCATTCTACATCACCCCCCCCCCCCCACCCCAAAATGTGTAAACCATTCGTATATGATTAAAAAATACAATAAATGTTCAAAGTACTCCCAAACCGCCACAAAAATAAAAGCAAATAGGGAGATTATTTCGAGTAATAAGCATTTTTTTTAAATACTTAAAAATTATTTATAATAGGAATTACTGATCTGCATTCACAATCACAAATATGCATTGAACACTAAATGTAAGACATTTGTCAGACAAACTCAGATTAAATTATACACCCCGGAATGTACAATATACATGAAGGACATCATTTGCACCTTATTATGTGAATTAGCTTGGGTACTATCTCAATTCTCTAGTTTTAATGCACAAATCAATCATTGAATGTTTAATAATTCAGTGTTTGGATGACAAATTTTAGTGAATTTAGGGACCAAAAATAATCTTAATATCTTTCCATACAAGTGAAATATTCTCAAGATAAATTGATTTTCTTATTTTAAAAAAATATACGTCATTACTCTTTAATTCATGTTTAATGCATACATTTGAAATAAGGGAGTAAAAAGTTAAAATACTTCATGCTTAGAAATTATCCAGAGATCTGCGATGTAGATACTACATGTAGCTGCAGCCAGGTATTATCCAATATATGTATAAATTACTTCAGACTAGACAATAAGACATCAAAATAATACACATGTATATTGATAGAATCAAAATAATTTTAACTGTCCCAAGATTTTTTGCTTCATTATTAGTTATTCATAAATATCCCTACCTTTGCTAGCCAAGGGACTGTGATCTCTAGGAGCGGTGCGGATCACAAACCCTTGGCATATGAAGAAGAAATATTTCAGTGTTCAAACAAAATTTATTTACATACCAGAATGAAAATTTGTTTACAGGTTTTTGTATTTGAATTTTCTCTCTCTCTCTCTCTCTCTCTCTCTCTCTCTCTGACTTGTTCGGCTGAAAAAGCGGCTGTTAAATAAAAATCTATGGAGATTTGTATTGCAAATGATAAATTTTTCTTTCCTGTGAAAATCTGAGTAAAAAAAAGATGTTTTAATGAAGGATTTCAATTGTATTTTTTTTCTATAACATTTTCAAAATGTGATGGAAACAGTAACCTGGGGCAGACTGTAGTCTATAGCATATCTGTAGTGCATATCTGGGCCGGGCTTGAACAAATTTAATAAGCAATAAGATTAGTGTCCAAACAAAACAATTTATGATGCCAGAGACGATTAAAAGGGCATCTAGTGATCTAGCCCCATTTATATTGGCTTCGCCCTCCAAACGGTTACACCGTAAAACATATTACCCATACAAGTTACCTCTTTTCACAGTAATCACTCAATGAATTCCGACTACATATTACTGGAAATAGAATACTGACACTAAAAAAAGAACCAAAGTCCGGATACGAATTTGGTGAAACATTAGAGAACTAGTACATGATTTACTTTTTTATAAATTTTAACGCAAAGCTTTTTTTAGGGTCTTCCGTTTCCGACGGAAGACCCTCTTGTTATTCTATTGTTTCTTTTCCTTATTATTATTTTATTTTTTATTTTTTTTCTGACTTTTTTCGAACGCTATTTCTCGTGAACTACTCGACCGATTTGCATGAAATTTACAGGACGTATTGAGCATCAAACGTACTTGATATTATAAAATTTCTGGCTGATGACGTCACTTCCGGTTTGAGATTTTGAGGATTTAGTAAATTTTTAAGGACCATTTTGTCCACGTAACTTCTCAAAAACTAATTGCGATAGAAATATGAAACTTTCAGGGATAGTAGATGAATGTTTGTAGATGATCCTATTTATTTTATATTTTGAAAAATGCGCAAGGCGGCGAAGCTCGCCCGAGCTCGAAAATTGGCACGAATTTTTTTCACGAAATTATCGCACATTTTCGGCCCTAGCTTTTTATGTGTAAATATTTTGTTAAGACATGTAATGCAAAAGTTGTTCAAATTAACTAGATCTTTTGTTTGATTTCAGAAAAAAGGGGCTGGCCCCTCAAATTAGGGGCCAAAAGGGCTCTAAAGTATTTTTGCAATATCTCTTTACTGAAAAATAATTTGTTATCAATTATAGAACCAAAAATGTTCATTGTACATCTGTTTATCTAAACAGTACCATGTCTAAGTCATATGTTACGTCATTAGGGGCTTTAAGGGGCCAAAAGTCCGAAATTTTGATCTTAAATATCTAGAAAAGGAGAAATATTTAAATAAGCATTATAGAACAAAAAATGCTTAAAATAATGTTCTTAACAATATGCTTCCTAAAAAAATTTTGTTGGTGGTCCCAGTAAGGATTTTAAGGGTCGGCCCCTAAAACACATTTGTTCAGATATCTTTAGAACGGTCAACAATTTCTGAACATTTGTTGAACAAAATGCGTTTATATTTACAAGACCTTTTATTTGATATCAAGAAAAAGGGGCTGGCCCCTCAAATAAGGGGCCAAGAGGGCTGTAAATTCTTTTTATAATAACTCTTTACTGAAAAATAATTTATTATCAATTATAGAACCAAAATTGTTCATTGTACATCTGTTTATCTATACGGTACCATATCTAAGTCATATGTTACGTAATTAGGGGTTTCAAGGGGCCAGAAGTCCAAAACTTTGATCTTTAATATCTAGAAAAGGAGAAATATTTTGATAAGCATTATAGAACAAAAAATGCTTAAAATAATGTTCTTAACGATATGGTATCTAAATCATTTATGTTGGTGGCCCTGGTAAGGAGTTTAAGGGTCGGCCCCTAAAACACAATTGTTCGGATATCTCTAGAACGGTCAACAATTCGTGAATACATGTAGAACAAAATATGTTTATATTTACAAGACCTTTCATTTGATATCAAGAAAAAGGGACTGGCCCCTCAAATAAGGGGCCAAGAGGGCTGTAAATTCTCTTAACTGAAAAATAATTTGTTATCAATTATAGAACCAAAAATGTTCATTGTACATCTGTTTATCTATACGGTACCATACATATGTCATATGATACGTAATTAGGGGTTTCAAGGGGCCATATGTCCAAAACTTTGATCATTAATATCTAGAAAAGGAGAAATATTTTGATAAGCATTATAGAACAAAAAATGCTTAAAATAATGTTCTTAACGATATGGTATCTAAAACATTTATGTTGGTGGCCCTGGTAAGGAGTTTAAGGGTCAGCCCCTAAAACACAATTGTTCGGATATCTCTAGAACGGTCAACAATTCGTGAATACATGTAGAACAAAATATGTTTATATTTACAAGACCTTTCATTTGATATCAAGAAAAAAGGAGTGACCCCTCAAATAAGGGGCCAAAGGGGCTACGAAGACTTTTCATAATAATTTATTTTTTGCGATAATTTGTTATTAATCATAATAACAGAAAATAAGAGCTTATTATTCATAATTCAAAACTGAAATCCGTTCTAAAATCGGAAATGCAATACAGAGATATAGGGGTTTAAAAATTGATTTTTCCGGACATTTTGATTCCACATTCTTGGTTAAGAAAATAGTTTTATGTTCAGACTTAAATTAACTCGTACCTAAAATTATCGATAATTGTTGAATCGTACTTTTACACATTCGGATTTGTATTTGCTAAGTCGTTCTTGAAATCGATAAGCTTTGTTAATTCGTACTTGGAATCATTCGGATTTTGTTAATTCGTACCAAGAATAAATCGATTTTTTTCGTCTTAGTTTCTTATGTTGGTTTAAGAACCCTGCTTTTTACAGGAACTTCTAGCTTTACTTTCGACATTACCGGGAGACCCACTCGTTGCTTTGCAACGAGCATTGCTCTAGTTTAAACTTCAGATTTTTATGAAAGTGTTATTCCACCAATTTTTTTTTTGTTATTACCGGTAAAAAATCTTCGTGATTTTATTTAACATGTCCTACGTTGTTAAAAGATGGTAATATCTGCATAAGTTTTATTTTGTAGGACTGTTAATTTCTATTACTAAACGGTTCATGTTTAATTTATAAAACCCATCTGTTATCTCTTTGTAGTCCAGCAAAGAAGAAATTTAAATAATTTTTCACAAAGAAATAATTTGTGTTAGAATATCTGAATCCAACAATTTAGGGACAAATTGTCTCAATACATTGGACCGCATTTTGTGCCTTTATATACATGTACATCGCTAGTCAGGTGCTCTACCAACTGAGCTATCTGGCGCCGGTATTCGAACCGGTCTGACCGTCACACTAGTACATGTACTTATTTAACTAACTGTATAGCAAATGACTAAGAGTAAAACTGTAACATAAATAGAGCATAGTTTATTACATGCATTGTACATTACAGTAAAAGTCAAACGGAGAAAATAAAAAATTCTGTTTCATTCCAATTGACATTGATACATGAATCAAAACTTCACATCCTTGCAAAATATTAAACTTAACAAATCATTATACACTTCATTATAACAGCCACTCTGAACACAATGGTGGAATCTTTTTGAGAATGTCAGCTTTAGTCGGCCAGATATCTGATACTATCCCCTCATTCCAAACGCGAGCGCTTTGCCGCCTGTTGTTTCTTCTTTGAGTTGTGATTGTTTTCTTTGTCTGCCACGATGTTACTCACTGAAGTCGATCGACCATGCTGTACATACCGTGTTACCGTGGAAACACCATCCACAAATTTTGTCTTAAATAACACATTGGCATTATTAAACATACCATCCTTCAGGGAAACCACAATGAACTGCAAGAGAAACAAATCTATACTGAGACCGATATTTATAAAATGCTAAATGTACCTACAGTGTATATGTATTTGACAGGTAAAAATAAATTGCCTCTTTCATGTCATTCATGCCTTCAACTGTTCTGTTAATCAACAGTACTTCCTTACCTGTTAGTGTTCGAGTGAGACTTCTATTAATCAACAGTATTTCCTTACCTGTGAGTGTTTGAAGTGAGACTTGATCATCTGTCCAATGTTCTGAGTGTGTGATATATCTAAGGCTGCATCCACCTCATCCAGGATGTACAGGGGGGCAGGCTTAAACAACAGCATGGCCAGGATCAAAGACAGGGCAATCAGCGACCTAAACACAAAACAGAATAATCCATGACTTCATACTGGTATCATTGCTAACATCATTACAAATTTTTGAAATTTACAATAACAAACATACATGTAAGAGCTATACTAATAACAAACAAACACAGAACCCCAGACTGACCTCTGACCCCCACTGAGTTCACTGAGTGACTCCTTCCACACGTCACCAAACCCGACCCTGACCTCCAGACCGTCTAGGGCAGACTGACCCTCAGGGGGAGACAACTTGGCCCGAGCTCCTGGCAGCAGAGTGGAGAATATTGAACTAAAGTCCTGAAATTAAAAATTTGATTTGTTTAACTCAACATGAACCCCCTTAGTCATTGTTCATTAAGGAAAATAACAACTTGTAGTGAAATTCCCCTGGTATAAGGAAAATTTCCCTGTGTGGGGCCCCTCTGACCTTGTTGACCTGTTCCCAGGCCTTGGTCAGTGCCTCGTTCTTCTTCTGGTCCAGCTCCTCAATCACCGCCGCAATCTTCGTTTTGTCATTTAGCACAATCTTCCTCTTTTTCATCAAGTCAGCATACTGTCAATTCACATCATTATACATTGTTTAATTATCAATTATTTCATAATCTCGATTGTGTTAAACCATTGTTTCTAAACTAATGAATAACAATTTTACATCTAATATCTACTCCTTTTTTCAATTCTGCTGTTGATCTACTATGTTAGACATAAATATTTTTTGATATTGGATTATCGATGTTTTAACCAATATACATGTTCATGTACAACTACATTCATGTTACCTGTTCCTAAAAGATTAACCTGTTCCTAAGAGATATACATTGACTTACCTGTTCCTCTGCCTTGCCCAGCATGTTCATGGCCCTCATGTTGACACTCTTTGACAGTTTGTCTTTAGATTCCTGTAGCTTCCCTATCTTCTTCTCCGCTACTTTAGGGTCATTTGCCTGAAAGTCATATGCTGTGTTCGGGTGTCCAAAATATTTCTTTTCATCGATGATCCAGTCATAGTTCTTTAGAAGACTTTCCACCTAAAGTACAGAGCACCAAAGTTAACATCAGCAAATAATTTGTTTATATTAATTCCCTTTTAAATAAAACATTGTGAATAAGATAAAAATTTAAAATGTCCATTTGATAGTAAAAAAATAAAATTAACCACAAATGCACAGTATGTATTTGATACCCCCATCTCCCCCCTAAATATATATTCATATAAATATATATTATTTTAGCATAAATGGATAGTGTAAACTATGTAAATAGTAAACAAAGTTATGATGCATGACAAACACCTGTACCAGAACACTACAGGTAAAGTCCTACCTCTCTGGCTGCCGACTTGGAGTCGTTCTGGAACTTGGAGATTTTGTGCTCCAGTTCCTGGATTTTGAGCTGAGAGCTGTGGTTCTCTTTCTGTAGGTCCTTCTGTTCCCCGATCCTCTGGGAGATGTCCTTGTTACAGGCCTTCAACAGGTCCTTCTGTTTGTTCAGGGCCTCCTGTGCTTCCTTCACCTCAGTCTAAAAAGGTCAAGGCCAGTAAATGTCAAGGCATACAAGTTTATATAGTCCATTTACCCCAAAAGAACCAATAGTATTGACAACACATTTCATTTATGGATATGTAAAATAATAAGCATGATCAATAAGGACCAGATTCATATGCAAGTTAAATCAAGTTGCCTAATCTAATAAAAATAAAATTCTTCTCCAAAATTCTTATAGCTTTGTTTGACACCCATTCTATGCTTTGATGTGCCTTGATCTGTACCTTTGTTGTCTGGGATTTGTCTGCAAGGTCCTTGATCTGCTCTTCAAACTGAGCGATTGTCTCCTCCACGGTCTTTATCTGCTCCTCGTACGTCTCCACCTCTTTCTGTAGCTCCTCCATCTCCAACTTCAGACTCTCTGTTTCCTGCGCATAAAAACAAATTGCCATCTAATTAAGAAGTCTTCAATTTAAATGCACACTGTATATTTACATACAGTCAAACCTTTCAATCTAAAAACTTTCATGTTCCTGTGAAAAAACCTTTTGGATATTGTATTTTAAATAAACAAACAGTGGTTGCCACTTTCAACTTACTTTGACATACAAAATTATCCATGTAATTCAAGATAAAGAATGATCACATGTATGCTGTCAGGAATCTCCAGAATGAGGTATTTACCTGGTATTTTTCCTTCATCTTGCGACCGGACTCCTCCATCTTTTTCTTACTCTTGGTCACCTCTCCCTCCGCCTCCTTTAACTCCTTCTCCCTCACCGCCTTGGCATTTTTTATCTTGTCCTCCAAGTCTTTGGATTTCTTAGACATCTTTTTCTGAGTTTCTTCAGCTTTCTTCAAAACTCCTTCCTGTTCCTCTGCAAAGAAAATTAAGATACATGTAATTGTTTTGAATTAAAACTTTCATCAAAATTGCCAAGAGAAAGTATCAAGAAATCAAGCAACAGAAAGATTAAGCTTATTTTCTCTAAACAAAAAGCATTACCTATGAACTGTTATATTTATGGGTTATGGGCAGAAAGTACCTATGAATTGTTATATGAACTAAATTTATACAAGAAGTTGGTACCTATGGACTGTTTCAGTGCCTCTATGTCCTCGAGCTGTTGATGGTGGGAACCTTGTTCAAGGCGAGCTTTCAGAAGTTCCGCTTCCTGGACCTTCAGATCATATTTCTGCTTGAAAGTTGTGTACCTGAAACACAGTAAAGTTATACAGAATTAAACCACTGTCATCACTGCAAAAAGAATACATTACATCCATATACATGTAATTTAAAGCATTAATCCATGTAAAGAAATTGAAGCTTACACAGAAATACACTGTAATTATACTTCAATACTGTAAATATGTAGCTTGTTTATAAGCATATATAAACTTACTTCTCTGCTACATGTTTGAGTGAGTTTAGTTCCTTCTCCACTTCATGTAGCTTAGTTTGTTTTTCTTTTAGCTTGGACTCCACCTCAGTAAACTCAGAAAGCTTCTCAAGGATTGAGTTAGTATGGGCTCTGGCACCTACATGTATCAAAAAATATTTATTTATCATAAAAACAGTAGCGCTAATTGCAATATCCCATCTCATAACTTTCTCTTTGAATTGATGATCAACATGTTGATGTACAATGTTGTGTTAGTTGGCTAGTAACACATTGATAAATAGTGTTGTGTGAGCTGTCTACTCACACACTGATGAATAGTGTTGTGTGAGCTCACTATTAACACATTGATGTTCAGTGTTGTGCTAGCTTTCTATTAATACATTGATTTACAGGGCTTCGTTAGCTGATGATCAATATGTTGTTATGCAGTGCTATGATATGCAGTGCTATGTTACAATGTAGTTGATTATCAGTAAGTAGATGTACACTGTACCTCCTGTCAAGGTTCCTGCTGGATCGAAGGAGTCGCCTTCCATAGTCACTGACTTCTTCATGATCTTATCGTCGAATGTCACCTTCTTGGCACTGTTCATGTCGGAGCATACAAACACTGAGCCAAATACAAACTCCATAGCGGCCTTTAAGTCCTTCTCGTATCCAATCAGAGAGAGGGCAGTGTTGACATTTTTCTTACCGACCTGTTGTCAAAAAGTTTTCCTTAAAACCTAAATTTATTTCTTTTTAACATCTTCAATTAATTTTTAAATTATTTTACTTTACTTCATAAAAGTTCTATGTAAAAAACCATCCTCTAAATTTTTTTCATTACACTACAACATCAAAATGCATTGTACGTAAAGCATTACATGTATGTACGAAAATGTATGAAAGGCATCCTATATACATACCAGGTCCTCGGCTCTCCGTACAACGTCCGGGGCGATACTGCGGGCTGCGATCTTATTGAGGGGGATGATGGTGTACCGTCTCCTCAGCTCTCCCTTCTGGATCAGTTTCTTCCCTGTCACCTCTGTGTCCACAACCACATTGTACAGCTATCAAACACAAAACAAATCTTGTAAATAACTCGGTACAAAGCCAAACACACAGAGAGGGAGAGAGAATGAACATCTCAGTGACAATTCTTAATTCTCTCACCTTTCCACCAGCAGAAACTTCCAAAGCTGTTGCCATTTTGACATCTTTGATCTTTATGAGTTTACACACAAGGCCATGGACTTTACTTCTATCAAAATTTTTCTCAGGGTCTTTGTAGTCAAATTGAAGTTGAGGAAATCTAAAAGAAAAGTGAGTTTTACCTTTATATAGTACAATGTACATTAATTTCAAACAGAATTTGAGAACACTGAATTTTTTGCAGAAGAACCTACCACCAGTAACACTAATACAATCATTTATGTGAATTGTGACCTTTTCAGTCTGCAACAAATTACCTGGCCTCAAGAGTCTCCAGATGTTCCTGCAGTTTGTGAACCTCCTGTGAGAGGGTCCTTCTTTCTGCAGCCAGCACCTCATCCCTTCCCTCCTCAAAACCTAACTTGTTCATCTCAGCCTAAAACACAAATCAATAACAAATTTCACAATCATACCAGCAGGCAATATTTCTTGAAATTATCAGTTTTTCCAGTTAGAAATAGCTCCAATTTTTTACCAAACACTTTGGGAACAAATACAAACCTCTAGAGCTTTCATGTTTTTCTGTATGTCATCAAAAGCACTCTTGTCTTTCTGATATCCTTGTTCTGTCTTCTTTAGATCTGACTGTTTCTTCTTAATCTCTTGCTGTGCATGTTTCAGTCTGAAAACAGTATTAATTCAACATCTCAAAATTAGCCTGACATATTTAAAAAAAACATGTTTAACTGTTTTAAAATCTTGTTGGAAGTAAGAGAACAATGTTAATGTTAAAAATCAATCTTTTCTTACTTCATTTGTGCCTGCTTAGTTTCTGTTTCAGCTACACTGATCTCATTTTTAGCAGCTGAAAGATAAAGAAGAAACATTATTTTTTACTAATAAAGTCAAAAGCTGTTAAGTTTACATCAATGAATACAAATGTCACAAAGGTTTCACCACATTTTTTCAGTGGGTATACTTACTCATGAGCTGGTCATTGAGGGAGGCTGCCTCTCCATCTGTGTTACTGGACAGCCCGGCACTGACCGCCTGGTAGTGTTTCTGGGCCGAATCGTGGTTGGCCTGGTCTGTTGTACTCTGAGCCTGGAGCTTCTCAAGCTCCTGACCTAATTTACTCATATCTTTCTCTTTACTGACCAAAGCTTTCTTATTCTACAATTCAAAAGAAATGTTTAATTTATTTTCTTCAAATAGTAACATTCTCCAAAACTATTTGATTCTGTTTAATCTAAAGACCTCATTGGGATTCAGAATCAAGAAACCTACATCTTGGATGTTTTTGGCGAGTTCCTTTTTCTTTTTGTTCTCAGCCTTTAGTCCCTCCTTTTTGACGTCCACAGCACTCTGAGCCACAGCTTCTACTTTCTGTTTGTCAGCAAGAGCTGCCTCCAGCTTCTGCATGACACTGCCTGACTCCTGGTCTCTCTTGTTTTCTAAGTCTTTTATCACTCCATCAAGTTCTTTAACTTTTTCTTCAATCTGTCAAAACCCAAAAAACTTCTTTACAATTATAATCAAATCATTCACACCATTTCCTTCAAACAGCTTGAGTTGGGGATTTTTACTTTACATCAAAATCTAAACACACCTCTGTCATCCTCGCTTTCAGTTTTTTTATGACTTCCTGCATCTCAAGTAATTCTTCAGCACTTTTCTTCTTTCTTTCCTGTAACATGTAAATTTACATGTATATCATTATCGATAACAATATCCTTTCCATATAATTTTCATTGCAAATTTTTTTGATGATTAATTTATAAGTACATATAAATATATAACTCTATTTTATGAACATTTTATTTGTAAAACTACATCAAACCTCTGCACAAACAAACTGGTAGGCGATGTACAACTTATTAAGGTGTTCAAGTTCTCGAATGATCTTCTGATATTCCAAGTAGGAGGACCTTTCCTCCCTAAGCTTTGATAGTGTAGGTGTAATATCTTCCTTTAAAACCTATAAAAGACATATCAAATCATTGCATGTGTAAACCAATAAAAGACCAATCAACAAACAGTTTCAAATCAATCATTATGTACCATGTCAATTTCCCTGAGTTTGGCATCCTTCTTTTCAATTGTCCTTTGAGCAGCTTCCTTCTTACTTTCATAGAGACGAGTACCAGCTGCTTCCTCAATCATTGACAAGATCTAAAAGGAAAATCATACACATATATGTAAATTGCAATGCTTTTTTAGCCTTTCCTGGCCTTTTTGTTGTTGCTGCAAAATAGATAAATTTCTTTTCTAAATCCTAAAATACATGCAAATTATTATCATGAGAAAGAGACAAACACTTTCTAAAATACCTCTGGTGGTTTCATGTTAAGGACTTTTGTTATTCTTCCCTGCATGATGAGGAAATGCGGGTTGTTAACATTGAGCTGTACAGATCGGAACAGATCTTGGACTCTGGTGTTGTTGGCATTACTTCCATTGATCAAATACTTGTTTCTTCCTCCAATGACAACCTTTAAAAAAAACTTCATTCTATAAGGTATTTCCATTTCTAAATTAAAAACAAATAACTTTTCAAGTACATGTAGTATTTTTACTATTATAAAGAAAATTTTGAATAAAAACATTTCATTCTGACATCATTCCAAATCAATTATGACCTATTTTTAAATTTCTTTCATTATTTTGCATTTCTTACATGAAAAAGTAACTTCTTGTCTCAGTTTGTCCATTAAGTCAAATACATTGCAAGATTAAATATATGAGCATTCTTCAGTTTCACAGAGTTCATACATAAAATAAACATTCTGCATTTACTATCAGTATCTTAAGATGATGGCCTTCAAGATTGATAAGAATAAAGTGTGTAATTGGAATTTTTCTTCAAAATACCTGGCGTGTGATAGTGATCTCATCGTACTGTTCATAACCAAGGGGACTTTGTTTTTTGTCAGCATTGTCAAATGTGATGCTGACAGTAGCCTTTGTGATGCCAGCTTGACCATTCTTGTACACAAGCTCCTGTAGATTTGTTGCCCTCACCTAAATTAGACACATCTCATGTCAAAAACATATAGATGATTACTCTGCTTTCTGTATACTTTTAAGTTTCATTAAATTCAAGCATAAACTGTTAGTCAACATTCTGACACTATTCAAAACAAAAATATTATATTCAAACGAGACATACTCAACTGCCAGTTGAACTACATTTGAAATCTTTACTCTAAAATCATTAAATCGATACATCTTCTTTCCTTACATGAGATAAATTGGTGATTCCCAGAAGAAAACAAATTGAGTCTAGAATGTTAGATTTCCCACTTCCGTTGAGACCTGTTATGGCGTTGAAGAGCGGGTCGAATCCAATTATTTCTGTTCTTTGTGCATATGACTTAAAGCCATCAATGACCATTGATTTAATGAACATTGTCGGCAAATACGATCATCACCAAAATAATAACAAGTTTACTTAAATATGGCGCGCAACGGTACGCATGCGCGGTGAACCGTTTATTGATATATCGTACGAATAATATTCGTAAGGGTTAGAACGATTCAATATTGGCCAACATTTAATCACAAAAAATCGATATTGTAACAATCGCATATTTTCAACAAGTTGTGAATTTCCATGAAAATTATTATTTTTATTTTTTATCAATAGGACCATAAGGTAGAGACAGAGTTTAATTAATATATTAATTCAATTCAATTTATTGACAAAAACCACATGTGGCGCAAGTCATACATAGAGTAGCCTATACAAATAAAATTATTGTTCATAGATTTTCTTACGTTAAATGCATCACTTATGAAGTTACCAATATTTCTTGTTGTTTTAACATCTGCTGGGTTGAGGACTTTATAAGATGTACATACGTTATCAGTAAAAAGTGAAAAATATATATATTCACCTCGTAGTTGTTTATTTATAAAGAGGACATACTTGTACAAATAACAAAAATGATTTTCATTGCCAACATCTATCTGTAATTTGTGTTCACTTATTCTTAACTGAGTCAAAAAATGAACGAATCTTCTTGGAAAATTGGGAAAAAATTAAAAGTATGGTTTAATTTCAAGCTTGTTTAGATTTTGTGTACTTATTACTTGGCTGTAGAATGACAATTTTCCATTGCCTTTTTCTTTTATATTTTCATAGCATTGAATGATATATTTTTCACGTCGTCGTGTCAATAATTGCCGTCAGGTGAGCAGACAATTGAATTTTTAAAACTGGTTATCATATAGACTGTTGAGATGAGCCTTGAAAATATAACCTTTGAAGAATAGCTCTTAAAAGTTTGCTTTTTAATTAACAATAGAACTTTAGTGTTGAATAATTGTAAAATATGGTGTTTTAACACCATGTATGGAATATATTTTTAAACCGATAACAGAGAAATCAATGTTTGGAAACTACTTATGTAAATTACATGTAAATTCATATATACACAGAGATTCGGATGTTGCAGTTAGAGGCGTTTAAAGATAACCGAATGGGAAACACAGTAAAATGTAAATATAATACTTTTTTTTAAATTATTTTCCATATCATTTATAAATGCTGTATTAACATGTGAACCAATAACTTGATATTATCGAGGAAGCTAATGAATTCATAAATTCAAAATTCATCAAGGATTTTGATCAGGAAATAATCTCTGATTGATCTCTGAAATAAGGGTATGAACAATGCACCTATACTGGTATCAACAACAATTAAAAATAATCAAAATATTTGATGATGTTTTAACAGGATACCCAACTATCTAATCAAATGAAAGAAATCGACGGAACCACGGGTTTTCTATTGTTATACTGCTTTCAACATTTACACAAGATTTGTAACAATATTCATTGACAGTGCTTTAAGAGAAATTTACCGGTATTTAAACATCATCTGGAAACCCATGGCCAAATACAATATGTCTCACTGTCATTTGTTTCTTATTAGGCCATTACAAGTTTTTTCTTTGTTTAGCGTCCACCCAAAACTCAAAAATCTATCTTTCTATCAGGAAAAACCCCACAAACCTTAGAAAAAAACACAACTTTAAAAGTTCAACAAAATAAAATTTGAAATATTTTCTTCATTTTGTAACAAAAATAACAAATACCTACTATATGATTTCCATTTTGAATGTTGTTATATTTTATTTCTGATCTGGATTTAAAAATTCGATCCTGAGCCCGACATATGAAAAAGCGATCTAATTTTATGAACAATTGTGGTTTTTGTTATTTTTACATCTCAAAACCAATCCGTCCGCGGACGCTAAACATAGAAAAAACTTGGAATGGCCTTATGTATGTGAAGGTATGTATTATACCAGGTACATATACACCTAAGCAAAAAGCAAAAACAAAATAAAACAAAAGAAAAAGCCTGCCCTACAAGAGGGGGGGGGGGTAATTTTTTATGTGCGAGTTTAAATCAGTTTTACATGTAGTTTTGAACAAAAAGTGCCCAATCCCTGATGTTGCGTGTCTGCATTTACTGCTGTGGTAAAAGTAACGCATTTTTTAATCTGATCCCTTATGTAGGAGCCGAATTCTTTTCAAGTGAATTATAATAGTTCAAACCATGAGATCGTTTACGCTATCAAAATGCTAATTCACATAAATAATGACAGAAACGGTCCTTTTCAAAGTCTGTTTTAAGAGGCAGGCACGTAGCATCAGGGGGGGCCAGGGGGGGCCTGGCCCCCCCACTTTTTCTCGCAGCAACAAATATTTTAAAATTTACATATAAAAAAATGAATTATAATGGAGTTGGCCCCCCCACTTTTTTGGAAGTTAGTAAAAAATTGATATGAAAATAAGGAAACGAGTAGTCAAATTGAAGTTACCCCCCCCCCCCCCCCCACGGATTAGGAATTTCATGATTTGGAGAAAAAAAAATTTTGGTAGGGAAGAATTTTTTTGGAATCATAGTTGAGTCTACCCCCCCCCCCCCCACGGATTAGGATTTTGAAGATTTTTGGAAACTTTAAATTTCCCTTTTTTTTTTTGCTTGTCAAGATTTTTTGGATGGTTCTGGCCCCCCCACTTTCAAAAACGATGCTACGTGCCTGAGAGGTATATAAGACATATTTTCAATGACATACCGATGTCTGATTTGGTTTAAACGTGAATTAATAAACGTCGTGATGATATATCATTAATATTGTGCTTGCTGGGACCGGGGGTGTATCAATCTTTATTACAACTCCTATCTTAACTTTAATAAAATTTCTGCTTTCTTTTTAAGTGTTTTATTTACGTTTTTGAACACAGGCTAAAAAGTGCGAAAAGTTCGTAATAACGTCATTCTCTTTTTAAAATGTTCAGAAGGCGCTTTAATGCAAACAAGAGGCCCATGGGTCACATCACTCACCTAAGCAGCAATGTAAAACTATAAACTGCACGAGGTTGATTTACATTTATTTTTACAAATTATAGCACAAAATTACTGTAAACATTTTAACAATTTAAATGATAATTTCTCTCCCATTTCCAAATCCAGCTGAATGACTGGAATGGCCATCGTTGAAAAACTTCGAACTTTTGTATATGCCTTTTCTTCCATAAATGTATTGCTTTCCAACACTCTGAAATATTTTTTATCATATATTTCTCTATTGAAATTTAGATCCATATCGTTATTTCTTTCTGACAAATTAAAGAAATAAGATGTGAAACACATTCCAATTTAATTAGAAGTACATTGTTTACGTTCCTGGATTTCTCTCTACCCCATTGGGTGAACATAGTTTAGATATAAACATATGTTGTTTTTTTTAACGGTAATGCATTTCTTCGCACTTCGCCTAAAACGACGTTATCATTCATGAAGCATTACTTACTTTATCACGGCATTCTTTAATTAAACGCTCAGTTTTGAAAAGGTGTTTTCTCTTTATTTTATCCTTTAAAAAAAATCAAAATTTTGCTAAGTTATTTGGGTGGGGTGGGGGGGGGGGGTAGTTTTTTTTATCTTCAGCCATTATGTACCATAGCTGCAATAATGTAGCCTTCTTTGATTAAAAAAATAATAATCTGGCCGGCGTTTCTCTCAGCTTCCAGCTAATATATGATTTGTTAACAAATATACTATATATGTAATTATATTATGATATTATCCGTATACACACCTTTTAGCATGATTTTTTTTCAAGTGAACTGTCTTGTTTCATGCACCATAAAAGTTAATTGTCTATTCAAATCTTAATACATTTGTATTACATAATGTCAGTACCATTCAAAGGCCTAACGTTACTGATAGTTAATTTTACAATGTATGACGGTTTCGACTTCCCACATGCTTAAAAACACCGATTTCTAAATTCTTAAGCAAGCACTTGAATCCAGTAGATTCAATATGAACAACCTCGTTGAAATTAATGAGCAATATAAACCCATTCTTTGGTTGTCGCACATCTCCCTTGGCAAAGCAAACACACTCCCGGATTTTTAAATGCTACACGCATTCCACTTCGTTACTATTTTCATATTCACAAGTTTACTTCCGATTCATTTTGCGCTAGATTTTTATTTGATTTACACTTGAAATAAGCGTCAAAAATAGCAATTTAGAACGATGCACTAGTAATATAACTTGTCTAAGAACAGAATTATTACATATGCTGATTAATTCACCCCTGTTCCGTTGTAATTAACGAGAAGAGCACTTGTTGCTAACCACGCTATTGTGTATCGCACCTTGTCAACAATCGTCCATTATCGTAGAGAGCGGAGTACACGTGCCTTAACGGTCAGTAATAATCTTTTAAATGCATTGTTACTTAATACCATTAATCACTGATTGGTAAGTTAGGTAAATATAGTATGGATTATTGAATTAACAAAAGAGTTGTTGTCGAAAACACAGAACGTGTAAGTTTTTATGGTTTGATTTGACATTTTGAATATTTTCATCTAAAGATTGCCATTTTAACTTAAAATTTCTTGTAACTTTGATTAATATACAGTTGATTAACAAAATTAAGGCTGAAATAATTTACTGTTATTGTTAATCAAACATGTAATCCATCAACCATTTATACAATTAGTACGTAGTATATCTGTATATGTCAGCGCCATTGCTCTTTCCCTTTATTTTCATCCAAGTTCTCAAAAACATCAGATATAAACGGGAGGGATTTGGACACATGAATGTTTATTAATTATATTTGGTTCTAACAGTTATATATATAATTAGGATCATGTTCAGAAATTCAGTTGATACTGTAAAATATAATTATATTATAGTATACACATCTACTGGATATTTTTCTAAATTTCACAGAGAGATTGTTTTTGTGTGTAGTAATTATACTATTTTTATTGAGATATATATATATATATATATATATATATATATATATATATATATATATATATATATATATATATATATATATATATATATATATATATTAATGAATGTAGACATAAGAAATACAGTGAACCACAAATTAAAGCATCTAATACCACTCCTGATGCTCCTGAATATCACAAGCAATATAATGCTCCCTATTTAAATGAATAAAATCCTTTGTCATCACCCCAATACATTATTCGTAATCATATTTAGGACAAGACTGGGGATCAAAACAGATTTAGAATAAACAAAGCATTAAGTGGGATTTAAACATTCAGGATCTGTGATACCCCAGAGATTTTATTGTAAGGCTATTGTTGTTTGTTGATTTTGTGATCAGATCATGTAAACCTAATGCAATGACCAAAATTTAACAAGTGAAAAACATGGAATTTAAAATAATAGCCATGAATTGCTTACAGAAATGGGTTGCAAACTTTAAATGTCATTATATTATAAAAATATTCATCAGGAATTTATTAGATATATCGTCTATCTTTTCATCATCATTGTGTATTACCTAATTATTATTTTATGTTAGTTATAACCTTATTTATTGAAAGACATATAATGAAACAAGAGCTTCATCAGATACATAGAGTATTTATTATAACTAATTTTGATAAGAAAGATAACATTTTGAAAGACTTATATACCATAGTTGTTAGGGCCTGAAAATCTTACTTTCTTATCCAAAAGGGTTAAATGGGGGCATGAACAATCTTATCATATGCTGTTGTATAATATGGTATGCCAACTTCACAAAACTAAATATAGTTTTATAGTTGATAAACTAGGTTTATTAAGCATTTTATTCCTCATGAATTTGATCTCATAACTGCAACGCTTTGTGCAAACAAATTGAGTAATGCATGTTATGAAAATTTGTTTGCACATACCGTTGCAGTTATGAGACTATATCTTTAAAAAATGATAATGATATAATGCTTATATTTACATTTTTAACTTCTTGCATTGTCTGCATTATACCTCATAATTACATGCAGCTACCGTATTATCCTAAATGCAAGTTCAAATTAACTGTTAGAGCCACAAGCGTAAACTTTTATTTTTGCTTGTGACATTGCACTTTAAGATTGTTCAATGTTTGTGAAGTCAATAAAAAAACTCATGATTTAACCTTTCAGTACCCTGTATGTATCTGCAGTAGCTTTCCACTGTGACACTTTACTCGCTTAAAATAGGTGGAATGCAAATATTCAACTGTAAACTATAGATTACATATCGTAAATTTGTAAAACATAGTTTTCATCAGTAAAACCATATCTATTGGTTGTAAACTATAGTTTATGAGTTTGTGACTGCCTGTATAAGTTTGTCTGTATATAAACGTTAACAATAGATTTTAATTGCTGTCATGAATATAGAATCACATCTAAAGTCAATCAACCTATGGTTTTTTGACAGTGAAAGTGTATTTAGCTCATTTTATGGCAAGTATTTTATCACATTTTCTGTATGTTTTGAATAGTTTTCTGTTTTAGAAATTTGTAATCATTGTCCCGACATAATATTTCATATATTGGCAATCTTGTTATATATAACTCTTCCGTCTACCGTATGTCAGTAGATTTTTAACTTCTGTAATTGATTTCTTATTTATAACTAATCTAGGCCTTCCAGAGTGTTGAATATTTTCAAGTAATATCAACCTAATACAATTTTGGATAGACCCAAAAGAATTTTCATACAATAATCGAAGTTCTTGAAAAAACATTCAAAATTTCATTTATGAAATGTGATCTATGTATTTGCCTTAACATTACGCACCAGGCTGCATTTGGTTGTATTTTTCTACATTTTTAATATTCCTGCTTTGTAAAACTTTTCTTGTTAAGGCTGTTCTATGAAATTGATCTTAAGTTTGTGAAATATCGTACTCTGCTGATGCAGATTTTATATTTTTTCTGCAATTTTTGCAACTGGTCTAACCACAAAGAAATCACCTTTTATCACCTTTATTGTATTACTTGGTATCAGTATTAAACTAGATTTAATTTTGTAGGTGACAAAATGTGTGCTGCCATGGTTGACAGAAATCCAGAATATCCGGACTATGGTCGGCCCATGTACGACTCCAACCCCCAGAATGATTATGGTCGCCCAGCATATGAATCCTATCAGCAGCCCGGGGACTACAGGAGAGGTCAGGAATACGGCCAGGAGAGATACAACCCCACCTCACAGTATCCAGGCTCCTCCGACCCCCCAGTGGTAAGAAGTCAAGCTTCTCTCTCTTCCTATATCATTTTTAACATTAATTATTGTTTTTTTCTTGTTCACTGCAAATATTTTTGTGAGGAGAAACAAGTCTCTCTAGAATATCACTCAGTATGACTGAGGAAAAAGATGAGTACATGTATTAGTGTAGTATAATTAATGCTGAAGAATTATATCAAAAGGATCTGATGATGGATTAGAACTCTCTTTGAACTTTCACTATCAAGGTCTAAAATAAAACAACAGTTAAAAACATAGTTTGGTTTTATGAACAAATCCACTTTAATATAGCTATGGATTATTCTATACTTTCAAGTTATACCTGAAGTGTATAATTTATCAAACTTGAATGCCATATTTAGACTAGATATCTTGTACTGTGATGGAATTCCCATGTTATACATAAATGTAAACATTTCTATGTCATTAACAGATATCCTCCACTTGAATTATATACCGCTTATAAAATAAATTCAATTGTAAAGTTTATAGTGCAATGCAGGTTGCCTTGACAGGATCCATGATGTGTTTATGATAAATGACCCTCTTCTGAATTGAATTTACAAGGACCGCCTGTGTTCAAATGTCAACTCCTGTCTTTCACTTTTCAAGACTGCATTTTCTCTAAAGTTTACAGCTTTAAAGGGGCAAACCGCCAAATCCCCAGCACACGGCTCTGCTATGCACCGCTCGTGTAGCCTCCTCTGAACCGCACAGCTGCTGACAGCCTGGTCTACAGTGTTTGCTCTCTTGATATATACTAAAAGAATTATTGATTTTTAGCTGCTTTGTTAATGGTATTTAACATTTGGAAATAAATGAAAGGGTTTATTTATGGTATTCAATATTAGGAAATGGAGATGAAGAAGCTTTGATAAGAAACGGAAGTTCTTTGAATGTCTTTTAAGTGATTTTGTCAGATCATTTCAAGGTTAAAAGGCATATTAATCTCAAGTTATACATTTATTTCAAAAGGCGAAAACAAAATATAAAATGGCTGCTCGTTGTTATTCACTTGTTTTAAACAATTTTTAAGATTTGAATTAAAGAAATAATTTATGAAAAATTCATTATGATTTTAAGTAACAGTAAGTTTAGGCTCAAAAATGAAAAACTGGTTTTTTTAAAAAGTAATATCTAATTAAAAAAAAGAAAAAAAGAATCATAGTTCTCTGTTTTCATCGTAGCCTGATGATTTGCAGATAACCTCGGGATTAGTCAGTTTAAGTGATGAAAAAGCCAAAGAGCGCAGGCATCTGATTCAGATGGAAATGCGTAAGGAGTACGAGGACCACATGCGGCGAGTATGTAGCTCCTGGCGCCCTCTATAGGCAGAGGACTCACACCCTAACGCTTCTGTATCTAGTGCATGTTTTACTTGGACCCTGTTGGGGCGTGACAACATTACATGCATTCTCGTATTCTAGAGTTAGATGTAGACTCATGTATTCAGAATTTCTTATTTCAAGGAATCGTTTCCTTTAGAATAATTTTTTAAACTTTAAAGCTTTTAGAAAGCAATATTTTAAAACATATTTTGTACATAATTTTTTTATTTTATTGATTTAGGAAATGTGTTCACGCCTTGATGTTATTTGTACATATTTTCATTGATGTCTTAAGTAGTATTTGCAAATGGCCATAAAATTTTAAATGTTTTCACTTTTTCATTTCAATGCATTTCACTAAATGTTTATGCATTTAAAAGCGGCTTTTAAAAAAAAAATACACATTAATGTAGACTTTTAGAATTTTCACTTTAAAGAGGGCTAATGTTATGAGAAAAGAAATTGATCAGATGTGTAATTATGGTACATATTAAGGTTAAAGCAGCAAAACTTATTCTGAATTGTCCCTTTTACAGTACTGAAAATGAAGTAGGGGGTAGGATGGAGGATATTTCTTGTTTAAGAACTCAGGTGGAATAACACATCATCACAAAATGGCTGACTGCTGATTGAAACGGCATTTCGTTTTAGATTTTATGGACTGAAACATGTAACTTACTCCATAGCCGAGTGGATAAAGTGTCGGACTTGTGGTCCGTACATCCCAAGTTTGAATCCCGCAGGGGCTTTTGTTGTTACTTACTGGAATAATTATTTAAATATTCATTTTTTATCCCCAAACTGCAAATTTTTCACTTATTTGACATTTGTACAGTTTATTTATCATTATATCTTTCATAACCAAAATATTTCCTGTTAATTTGAGTGACTTTTTTCAGGTGTGTTATTCCACCTTAATTAATAGAAGATCTTCTCTAATAGACTCTAAAAAAACCCTCAAGAAAACCAAACCTTATATCAAAGGGACATACATGCATTTGGTTCTTCTTTGGCATGCATGCCAATACCTGTAATTCTGTGACTGATCAGCATGGCATGGCTCTTCACAACTAGAACAACTCATAGAACTGTCATTGACAGTAATTAAATTAGTCTGACTCAGAATATTGTAATAACAATAGTCAGTGCTTTAAAAGCTACTAACAGACAGACAGGCAAAACATGAAGGCTGGATCATTCAAATCACTACCCTCCAAAAAGACAAAAACATGTCACCAGGAACTCAATCCTTTGGTCTTGTTTGTTTTTAGCAAAAGCCTGTGTATTATACCACAGGCAGTGTAGATGACGGGCTCCCAATCGGAAATTATGCACAGGCTCGCAAGGTTCTGGACACCGAGCGTCACAGAGACTACAATAAATATATGAAGGAGGTATAGGGTGCGCTAGTAGTGTTTCTGTAGTCAATAGACGGGTACTGACAGCACACACCATCATTTGATATTTACGTTACAGACTCTGTACTAATCCGTCTGTTTCAGGTCTTCCGTCAGCTCAGATTACTACCGTTCAGTTTATAACAAACGCTTTTGTGTTGTGTTAGTTCTTAAACTTTCTCCCTTATTTACCCGTATCTCTCCTTTATTTGCTAGTCTTATATGCTATTATAGAACTTTTAAGTTTCTTTTCAATTCTGAACTTGATCAGTTTAGCAGGTTATGTATTTCTTAACCTTTTGGTGTATAAAACTTGATTTTTTCTTCATATTTTTTATTTTAAAAATAATGTAGCAAGTGCACAATTCTTCAGTAACACCTGTATGTTAAAATGTGACTTGCATGCTTAAAGTTTGCATAGCTTGCTTTCACTTTAAAATTAATGCACTTACGTGAGATCTAATCAGTAAATTAGAAAAACTTCTATTCTTTACTTTAAAGTTAATGAAATATCGTCTGGAAATGTAAGTTCATTGACAGCGTCAGGCAATTTTATAACATTTTTTGCTTTTTCTGCACAATTAGAAAGAGGAGCAGGCAAACAGACACCGTGATGAGATGGTGCGTCAACAGCACGCCTCACCCCCACACCCAGCCAATCAGACGGAGATGTACGACCACAACCAGATGTCGCAACAACTCCGAGAGGAGCGAAGGAAGGAGTACAACGATTACCTGGTAAGTGGGCACATCAGTGGTGATGACCTAATTAACCAGAGCTTGTGGTGAACTAAGTTACTACCCGGAATAGACATCACACGTCATAATTAACTCACATAATCTAAACGTACTATATAGTACCCTTGGTAAATACAAAATGTGTGTTGATTCTATCTAAAAATAGTTATAACCCAGTAATAGTAAATTTTAGAATGTTTTATATACATGTATTACCGAATAAACAGAATGTTTTTCAATATTATCTAGTATTGCAGAAATAAATCATTTCAGATGGAGACTTTATTAAAACAATTCAAATTTAGCTATCAATATCATTTCCCAACAATGTTACACTGAAATTAAACACAGATTTTAGGTTGAACAATTTATAAGTACATGCAACAACATATCAGAATTACAACAATATGTATACACAGTGCTGCACATGTGTTTCATTTAGATTCTCTGTTAGTTTCTTTATTGATATTTAGCTGTCTCTCCTCATTCGCCTTTCATCTATACATGCATAATTTGGAAACCCTCGCTGTAGATTGCTGTATTCTTGTGCATGCAAAATCAATCATACTCTTTCAAACTAAGAGAAGCTTGAAATTTTAATCTATGACACCATTTCTGAAGGATGATCACAAGCGACTGGATTTAAAATCCATCGAAGGTGATCGCACGTTGGGTACCCCATCAAAGGTAAAGTCATGTGATGGTCATGTGACATGCGGCCGGTGGCTGAGTGAGGCTTTGTTTGTTGTGTGTGTCATCCATTCATGCTTGTGGATATGGCGCTTTGTAACACGAGTTAGCTTTGTTTAACCTAACTTTGTCCTGATAACAGAAACTGAAGGAGAACTTGGAGCATGAGAGCGCAGGGCGACCAGTTACTCCCCCTGGTGGGCTCGCTCTAGGGGGATACGAGGTGTATCGCAATCAGCTCAAAAAGGATAGAGTCCGCGAATATAGGCAGTCTCTGCTTAAGGTAATCAAGCAGCGCCCATCTGTTTCTTTGGATATTCCCATTGAAAAGTATTTGAATTTTTTATTAATCTTGTAGTTTTTATCAAGTTTTTTTTAATGTATAGAGATCAAATATTTCTCTGTATGTGGTCCAAAGACCATATAATTACCTCATTAAAACATACTAGCGTTTCTCCTGTCAGTTTTGATTACTGTCTGTATGATATTTCATTAGAAGTGAACTAGACCTTTATTTTGAAATATTGAATAGCAACAAAATGAGCAATGGTTGCAACGAGCTAAAGAATTTCAGTTGGACACATCCCCCAGCCACGAGGGGCACTTGGAGAGTGAGCGCCCTCTAGTGGGCTCCCCACGGAATGTTATCGTTGATTATAAAAAATTAAAAGAAGTGCTCAGTTCGGAGCGTAAGAACGATTATAACCGACTCTTAGCGCAGGTAAAGCCCGTACATAGAGAGCTAGGAGTCCACTACTATCAGGTCTTCTAGTCTTGTTAACTGTCGGCTTATAGTCCTCTGTACTCTAGATAATAACCTAAAGTCTTGCCAGTATATTAGAGTAGACACTAGCTCTCCATACACTGTATTAGTAGATAGTACTAGTGTCTGTACACAGTATTACTAAGTATGTACTCCTCAGAGTTAGCTTCAAGTCACTAACAATTATTGACAACTTAGAGGGTACCTGTGAAGGTATCCTGTTAAACAGAAAACACTGCAGATGCAAGATACAGATTTCCAATTTATCCATTTTATGTACCTAGAGTCCAGTTTGTGTTACACTGTTGATAAAACAGGAGCAAGATAGAGCACTGTGCGTCAATGTTTATTCTATATATACCCTCATATATGCATGTGTGTCTAAAAACTGTGAGCAGTTATTAATGTCGCTAACACAGAACAATACCAACTAATATGTAAGCCAGGGAGCTTCACAGAGCTGCTATTAATATATGTGGCCTTCAGTGCATTGTTCTTGAAGTTTAAATCTAAACCAAGTATTGATTATGAAGTGTTTGTCCAGTTTAATGGTGGAGTTTGTTTGCAGTGGAGTAACACAACTAATACACACTGTCTTGATTTAGAAAGAGGCTAATGGTACCCCCCGCGCCCCACCCACCCCTCCCGTGGGCCTCAATATACCCACCGAGGCCGAGAGGCACAAAATCGCCGAACTCAAGAAGAGGCAATATCGAGATGAGTTGTTGAGGGTATACTTGATATTAAATACTTAGTAATGCTATACTGTTGTCATAAATTTCAGAGGACAATATAATCATGATAATAGCAAAGCAGACTAAAGTCAGATAATACATGTATCTGTAATCTGTAATACATGTTGTGACGTAGCATAGACAGACCAATTAATAATTTTAATTCAATAACTTGTCAAAGTTTAACCTTAATAACAAAATGTAGAATTACTTGTGTTTTTGTTGTAGCTGAGTTTATTAATCAAAATCTATCCATAAAAGAAAAATTAAATTCTTAAACTTCCAGCAACAAAAAGAGCAAATCTTGAATCGAGCTCAGCACCAGCTGGAAATTCCGGTGATAGACCGCCGACAGCCAAACTCTGACCCCCCTCCTCCCATAAACCCTCCCCAGGACCGTCCTCCCTCGGGGAGATGGGACCCCCAGTCCTATAGACAAAGCAACTTTGATCAGGTGAAGGTATGACACTTCTCTCATCGTGTCAGTTTCTTCAGATAGTAGGCTTCTTTAGTTAGAACCCATTATCTAGCTGCATAGAAAATATATGTACCATGTAGATATTTAAAATCATGTTCTGGAATGTTCCATATATTGCATGCAATCACTCTGGAAAATTCTCAAGGTGTCTCAATAATTACGTGTTTGTGCATAAAACTGTTCGATTTTATCTGTTTGATCCTTATCAAGAATTCTGAATTGAGCAATGTTGTTTACATTTGTCACACATTGTGCCAATACTTATTGAGATGCCACGAGAATTCATCAGTACTAAATCACTTTACTAAACAGCACATTTTCAGATTCATTTGTGGGCATTTAAAAAAAAGTGATTTTATTTTGGAATTTTATTTGTTGGTATAACACATATACATATACTTTTATTTTTTCGAATTTACCAATTAAAACTAGACTGGTTCATGGAAACTGCAAAGAACTTTGTTGAGTGTTATTATTTGCATTATTATAGTACTTTTAATACTGTATACAGGGAAATATTTGCCCCAGTTTTATTTTGACCCCTTTTACCCACGTCTGCGGAATTACAAACAGGGAGAATTAAAAAAAAAGAATTTAAATTGCTTTGTTAACTAGAGTATATTTTATATACTGATGGGGCAAAACCATTTGCAAATGTAGAAATGTGAAGAAAAAAAAACAACAGGCAAAAATAACCCTGTATACAGTAGAAGTTATTTCTGATAACTTAATAGAAATTATTGTTGTTTAACATATTGAGTTAATTTCAATTATTTGGTATAAATGCAAAAGTAAGTGTTTTAATGATAAACCTTTTCTTCAACTTCCCATTAGAAATCAAAAGACAAATTGCTATTGATATACTTTTTGAAGTTGTTTTCAATCATATTTTCACCATACATTTTCATTTATTTATATTATATATTTCAATGAAAAAAATATTCTAAGATGTTTAATCTAAGTAGCAACTTTTTGTTTCTAGTCTGATAGACTTCTAAATTAATATGATATTCTAAGTACTAGCATTTATGATACCTGACTTTAATTTCAGAGAGTTACTTCCCCTCCACATCAAGCCAACATTGGCCATGACGATTATGGCGCCTTCCGCAGACAGACGGAACACGAGGTCCGCAACAAGGAATACAATGACTTCCTGGCCAAAGTGAGTGCAAGTGTGTGGAAGGAAATCCTAAAATAATATATAACTTAGATACTCAGAATTCTCAAATGATTGTAGATTCCTTATTTTACATGAGTTCTTCACTGATTTTGCCAGTTTGAATCAAATTGAAAGAGTATTAAATTGGAAGAGCAATATTTTTATTGTAATTTCATAAAGTTTATGATTGTTATAAAAATAAACTTATTAGTAAGTGATGATGTTTTAAAGGAGGTGATTCTCCTGTATGATTTCTTCACTTTTGATCAGGAATTTACAGTATTTCCAGTAGATATGTTTAGTAGAGTCAGTCCTATATTTACATATTGACCAAAGTCTAACTTAATTTTCAAATTGTTTACTATAGAAACAACATCTAGAGGATGAGAAGAAGCAGAAGTTGGCAGATCAGAGACGTCAGGCCCCGGCACCGATCGTCAAGGGAGACTACTACGACTCAGAGCAGTATGACCGCAGGCGACAGGCCCTCAACGACCTTCAGCACAGAGAGTATCAGAATTACCTCAAAAATGTAAGTCCCTAGTGACTAACCACTAACCTAACACCCTAATAGTCCGGGAGTCCTTTCCTATAGGTATACAGCCGCGGGAATGAGGTGAGTTCTGTAAATCTTGGTGCGACTCGAGTCGGGCATGGTTATCATTATAGTGAGCAAACTAAAAATTAATCTTACTACGCGTGAAAAATAACGAGTTCAAGATGGAGGATTTTACTTACAAAATAATTGCCAAGTGTGATGCATGTGATTAAAAAATTGCTGACAAAATGATGGCATTGCTTTCTATGCTGTGTAGCATGCAGATAGATGTGAAGTATCTTTCTTCAGCATGCAGCATATGTTAAAGCGCGAGTGTATGCTGCTTGCATTATTTGGTCTGTAGTGATTAGCTCAGCATGTATAGAGCTACGTGTGGTTTGAGGGTAGGGCCATTAACTGCTGTGTGGACGTTAACTCGTTTCTATATATAGCAGCCTGCCACTCCCCCTGAGGCTTACGGTCTACCCATAGGTCAACAACATTATACTCCCAAACAAAAATGGATGGAAAAGCAGAGAAATATGGAGTACAACCAATTGTTGAGAAAGCAGGTATACATTGTGTTTCCTCTTGCTCTAGAAGTGTGATATTACTCAAGAGTTTCTTCAGGATTTTGACATAGGGCTTTATATGATGGACAGGTGGAATTCCAAAATCACAAGATTAGGGTATAGAGACGAGGGTTTTACCAAGATTTCATTTCACAGTTATCACACAGTTTGGCATGGTGTTAAGTGACTCTTTGTTATGATATAGATTTTAGTCGTGAGTCAATCTTTATTATGTTTCTGAAGGGGGATCCATCAAATCAAACCAGTGCCCCACATAGCTATGGGACCAGCTTACCCATGGTAGAAAGTGAACTCAAGTACAATGAGTTCCGCAAAAAGCAGGAAAAACAGAGAAACTGGGACTACAATGTTCTACTGAAGGTAGTCAGATTAAAGTTACTGTGGGTGGTGCCATCAGCTATTGGATGTGGTGCCAAGCCTTAAAGTCACTGGAAGTGGTCCCATTGATTTTTATGATCACTAGTTGTTGCTTGTTAAGTCAATGTGTGTGTTGTGCTATACACTACATACCAGTAGTTGTAGGTTATGGGCTCACTGATTTTGTCACAATGTGGTGCCACAAACTGACATATTTTTTTGTCACAAAATAAGTCTAAGTGGGTAAATTTAAAGCATTTTTCATTTGTGCAAGTCATTTTTTTTAGATTTAAAAAAGTTTCTAATAATATATACTACCAGACATAATTTCTACATAAATTATTTTCTGTGATGAGAAAGTTATCACTAAATAAGCAAATATTGGAACATCGCAAAAATAAACAGATACATGTATAGAGTCTTATGTATACCTAAGAGTTGCCGCATATTATAAACATCACATATTTTATAATAATTGATCAATGAATGTGGTGTCATAAATTAATGATAGTCATAATGTACTGTGGAATTATTTTTAGCTCACCTGAGCTGAAAGCTCAGGTGAGCTATTCTGATCACATTTTGTCTGTCGTCCGTCTGTCTGTCTGTCTGTCTGTCTATCTGTCTATAAACTTTTCACATTTTCAACATCTTCTCAAGAACCACTGGGCCAATTTCAACCAAACTTGGCACAAAGCATTCTTAGCGTAAGGGGATTCATAGTTGTGAAAATTAAGGACTATGCCTTTTTGCATAGGGAGATAATCAGGAATTTATGAAAATTTTCGAGAATTTTTAAAAATCTTCTTCTCACGAACCATAAGACCAAGAAAGCTGAAACTTGTGTGGAAGCATCCCCAGGTAGTGTAAATTCAAAGTTGTGAAAATCATGACCCGCGGGGGTAGGGTGGGGCCACAATGGGGAGTCGAAGTTTAACAGGAATATATAGAGTAAATCTTTAAAAATCTTCTTCTCAGAAACTAATCAGCCAGATGATTCTTTATAATTGTTAAGACTTTTGCCCCAGGACAATTCTTAGGCCTCACAAGAAGGTTCAAAGTTTGATTAAGGTTTATATCCCATATATAAACAATTGTTAAGGATCTTTTTGAGAACTGCAATACTCAACATGTGATATGACTATAAAATCATCCTGTTAGAAAAGGGACTAATGATTATAAACATAAGAATATCCAGGGGAAAAATGGATTTTATTTATACAGGATCTACATGTATTATTGTCCATTGTCCAGATAGTTTGTATTATGACTCCATTAAGCTGATTTTATCATACCTACTGTTCCTCAGGTGAGCGATGTGGCCCATGGGCCTCTTGTTATTCATGGGGGGGGGCAGTGTTCATGGGTAGCCAAAATTTTCCTCGTTCGTGGGGACATAATTTCTGTAGTAGTGTATTAGGGATAATTTTGATAAATTTTAAAGAAATGATTGTGTATATGTAAGTGGGGATGTAAATTCGTGGGCAAGGGTTACCGATGAATGCCACGAACATTGATCTCTCAGGAACAATGATGATTCCACAGTATTGGGTTGTATAAATCAGGTTAGCACATGTGGTACCATACATTACGATCAAAGTCTGTTATTCCATACAATTTGATTATAGTTTATGAGGTGCCATCATTGTAAGCAAATGTAATATCACAGACCATAGACTTACTGGTCATCAATTTAGATCAGTATATTTGGTGCCTTTATTATGAGTCAATGTGGTGTCACCCACCATGGTAATTTTGATTATAGTAGATCACTGAAAACATGTATGTGGTGTCAACATACATGGCTGTCATGTATATGTTGTTTTTATAGCAAGGTCTCATGAATTTTGCCCACTGCCGCATGTGCTACCATCCATATTACTATTCTATCAGAAGTTTTTTTGTGCTGTTTTTACATGGCATCATGATATTTGTTAGACCATATAACTATGAAGTTTTCTGAGTGTTACACGTCTTAGTTCCACTAAGAAGGTCCATCACAGCAGTATTATAGATCTGGTTAACTTGATTGGTGGAGGTTTTGATATTTTAAAGGTAGCATCAGACATTTTATGTTAATCACCCAATTTAGCTTCCTAGTCACCTGGCACTAACTGTAGTTTACATTTATAGCTTACCATATGCAGAGTGGGGGACATGACAGATACTAGTATGACCTTTGACCTTCAGACCAAAGGATTCTAGGATTGATTAGTTATGACTGTAGATATCTATATGTAATGTTACAGCATGATCAGCAGCGTAATCGAGCCCCGACACCAGATCACCTTCAGGGCTTGCCCCTCAGTCAGCGGCAATATGATAGCATGCGTAAAATGCAGGAAAAACAGCGAAATCAGGAATACAACGATTTGCTGGCAAAGGTATTAGGGCTTTATGTGTGATGCCACGGTTACCAGACATCTTTTTGTGGTTTTATTTTTTTGGTTGGCTACTTTAATCTTTTCTGATTTTCATTTGTGGCACTTTGCACATATTTTAAATGGGCACTGTCAAATAAATATCTACTTGTACTCAGATAAACTCTATGATTAATACATATTTTTAAAAAACATTTATTAACCCATGTAATAGTTCTTTCACATTTTCCTTGTGCACACCATTATCTCATAGTGGAGTTTTCTTCGATCACGTATATTCCTGAAAATTTGCATTGATCATTAATGCAAATCAGCTGGTGACAGACCACTTTATACGATAAAACTTTTTTTTTTTTTACAATTACCAAGTAAAAGAAGTCCGATATGATAGAAGATCTGACAAGTTATTAGAGACAAGTTACAAACTGTGGCTTTCTTACGCTTGGTAGTTTGTGTGCTAATTAAGCTTGACATATTTATTTGGAGTGATTGTTTTGAAGTGATTTGAATGATAAGATTATACACAAGTACATGTATGTAATTTATTTACATATCGTAAGTTACTATTTGTAAAAACATGTACCCAGTACATTTGGAATTTTTTTCTTTAATGTACAAGATTTTTGTTGTTCATTGCTGGTAAATATAAATAATGTTTATAATGAGTAAATATCTTTTTAGCATTTAGAACTAGGGTAGATTTGTGCATTTTTCTGAGGATGTATCATGTTTGGATACTAGAGCTGTGTGATTTTCATTCAACACTTATTTTCGTTTACTAACAAACACATAGATGCTTGACATTAACCTGAGACATTACACACTGAGTAATGAAGCATTCTGTGATGTTCATGTACGATTTCACAAGTACAGGTCAACCTCATTGTCTCAAATATTGATATCTCAAATACCATGGATATGTCAAAGTGGGTTGGAAGACACAATCTCAGTTTTTATATGCAGTTTGATTTCTTCCATATCATTCAATGACCCCATATTTTCTCTCAGACTTAGATTCATTGGGTTTGAGATAACAAGGTTTGACTGTACTTTAATTCAAATGCAGATTGCCCAGTGTGTCTGTCTATGAACTATTTAAACATTGTTACTAATCATGTACTATATAATTCCTGGCAAGGCAATCAGAAAGTTGGAAAAAATGGCTTTAAATTTTCAGGAGGGGATAGACTTTGAATATGATTCTTTTTATGTACAAACATATTAAGAGCCTAAAGAGCTACAAAAATTCGGACATTCTAGAAGAGAGCTTACTGGGAATTATATAACGGATTAATTTAATGATTTCATTTAACAGATGGATTACTAACCTTCAATATACATGTATTGCATTATATGCTATGTACACCATATATAAAATGTAACCTGTTTTACTATTGCACAAAGCCATGGAGACGGATGTATGGGAGAGGGTTATATACAGGACACTAGGGCTTGGGTTGATGTGTGATATACTGTACAACTTTAGGCAACTCAACTCTTGTTTATTCCTTGTTTGATATCCATTAGGAGTAGTTTAATGAAATTAATTGAAATATAGTAATGAGTTGTGTTACCTTAAAAATATGTCTTACAATAAACGTTCTGTTGAAAACAAAATGTATGGTTCATAATTGACTCAACTCACTGTCTGTAAATGAATTTGAATACATGAAGAATGCAGTTTTTAACATCAACATATTTCTGATCTTGCAGAAAGGTTTCAATCAGCACCAGCCCCCGGAGACGAATCGTCGCCCAGAGCTGGGTCTGAAGAGTGAGTTCCAAGACCAGGTCAGTACAAGGCCACCCTGAGGAACACCTCCCACCCCCTCCCACACCCTCGCTTGTAGTTTTATGGGGGTTGGGGATAGCCATCTACTGTGAATTTGATTCTGCTTGCGTTGCCTTAGAATTGATTGATTTGCTTACCTTTGAGAAAATACGAGAAAAATGCATAAAAGATGCACCTTGCAAAGTTTCATATGTATTTTTATATATTTTATTAATGAAATTTTTTGGGCAGATTCAAAATTCATTGCCTATTTGAAACCATTTGTGGTTTATTGCAATATGTTTTGAAAGTGACAGTGCTTTTGAGAGTGGGTGTAACATGTGAAGCATTCATAATACCGTATAACGGGTAATTTTTACTGCTGTAATTTTTTAAGGAATTTGTCTTAAAATAGGGCGATTTGAATTTTTACGTGTAATTTTTTTACGAATTGGACATGTCCGTAGAAATTAAAATCATCTGTGGTAAAAGGGGGGAAAATTTCACCGTGACTTTGTTACAGTTAACACTTATAAAAAATCAGAATATCGTTTTTCTATTAACGAGTTCTTAATTATTACGATAACATTGTGTTTATTCATTTACCTTTATTTCATATGTGATATACACTTTACTTATTATATAGCTACTAACGTGGCATTATACGTAGTTTTAAAAAACACTCAAGACTGAATAGAAAGATCTGAACTGTTATCACCATGTGACCAAAAACGCTCAAATATACCTACATGTACAGCCATCAGGGACTGAGCTGAAGCTCATGAACATTACTGTCATACGTACGATGTAGAAAATTTACGTGCGGTGTTTTTATACTTTAAATCTGTGAAAATTTACGCGTTTACGTGTGGTGTTTTTTTACTTCTGTGAAAATTTACGCGTTTAATCTTTACGGATTTATAAAACTCGTAAAAATTAGTAAAAATTAGCAGCACGTAAAAAATACCCATTATATGGTTTCCACCATCAAAGACTCTTTTGCTTCCATTGAATAGTATCAAGACCCGGCAGCTCTCCTGACAAACAGGGGTAGATACTCCTTGGAGTTGGAGCAATACTCGAGTCGGCTTGACAATCAGGCACGGTCAAACTTTGATTCTCACGTTCAGGTATTCCTCCCAGGTGTATCCCCTACTGACCAATCAGAGTGGACGTCTCATATAATGGTGCTTCCAATCTAGATTTATCCCATATCCAGTTTCTTACCCTTTTTTGTATAGAGTAAATCAAGATTTTTAGAGTGTAGCATTTAATAACACAAATTCTTTCCTCCCATGAATTTATAAAATGTAAGTAACCACCTCAATGATACCTCTAAGACATACCGGTATTAGCCGCCCTTACTGTAACAGACCAGAATTTGTAGCTTATTTCACTTTACAGTAGTAAACTGGTTGGTGGAAAATAATTTTGGCGATAAAGCAAAATGGTATACAAGAAACATAAAAGCACTAGTTACAAAATATTACCACTAATGATTTAGCTTCAAAACATCTTGAAGTTTTGTTACACCTTAAATTAAAGTTGTTTGACATACGGGGATACATGTTAGTACACTCTGCTGGGTAGTAGGTCAGCCCTGGGAGACAAGTAGGTCGGCCCTGGGAGACAAGTAGGTCAGCTGGTCTCTCTCTCTGGTTCAGGTTTTGGGATTTCCTATTTTAGTTTATTTGTGCAGTGACAACTTGTGTGACTTTTGGTTCGAAAGTTTTTTTTTTCTTTTTTGAGTTACTTTTTGATCCATTGTAAAAATTCTGTTGTTTCTCCCCCTTTTTTTTCTTGTTTTTACCAGGGCTTTTTTCTTTTGATTTTTGATGTATTACTTTGCACTTTCACATGGAGCCGGAGGGTTGCACCTGATATTTACTTGTACCATATTTTTATAGAGAATAAAATATCTTTAACATATTATTTTGTCTATACATGAAAAAAATATTTTTCTGCATATCGCACTTGGCATTAAGTTTGAGAAGAAAAACCCAAGTTATGATTTTCAAAACTGAAAGCTTAATTATACGATTGCTCACATAGTAAAATGTCTTCACAGTTTTGGGGCACTGTAGTAACTAGACACATATTAGGTCTAGGAATTTTTCTTCAGTAGTTTTGTCATGACCTACACCTGTGGACACTTTTTTTCCTGGTTAAGGATAGCTATACTGGTATATTTGATAAATAGAAGTTCTGCTGGGATGGTGTAATAGCTTGTGTGGATGTGTTTATGATGACAGTTTGAATGTCATGGTTTAGTTTGGTTTGTGTGTTCCAATGATTACTTGTTTGACCTATGCTTGGCACTGGGAACATGATTTCTATGGTAGATTGCCCCTCAGGCCATTTCTAGTGACCAAGTTAGGACAAACAGTGGGAAAGTGAAATACTATGGACTGATGACAGAGACTCAGGAACAGGTGAGGTGACCTTGACCCTAACCTTCACAGCCATGTTAATTGACCTTGTAGAACTAAGGCAGCAAAAATTATGCTTTGTTTTCTGATATACAGTACAGAAATCCAGTAACAAAGAATTTAGACAAAGGGCCAAAAATGGGGAAGGTAAAGTTCTGTTTTGTTTGATGGTTTGTTTGTTTGTGGTTGTGATTGCGGTTTGGATTTCTTTAATGTGCGGTTTGCGGTTTGCTTTGGAGAATGAGATTTTTATTCCAAGGCTCAAGTGTTAAATATGGGGAAAGGAAATAGATGGCTACATAGTAAAAATGATGACAGAGGAAAAGGCCATGCAACTACTTGATGAATTTCTAGTTTGTGAGATATCATTATTGGGCACACAATTGAAAGGCATGACTGGAAATTTTCAACCAGCTACTCTTCAATGATTTTCAACAAGACATTCCAACTTATAATTTAGATCATCATTTGTGTGCTGATGTTACAATCATTTCTCACACAAACAAACAAGTGAAGCACTATTTGTTCTCATTGTTCATTTATTTGATATGTTTACTTCTGTGTACAATTATTAAGAGGGTGTTTTTGAAAAAAAAAAATGTGTTTAACTATTATGTGGTACATAAGGCATATTGTTATATGTAACAGTTTATTTCAATGCGGAAAACAGTTTGGTGGTGGTTCTAGTTTTGGATGGATAAATCATCTAATCTAAATTCATCTGTGTAGACACTCTCATTTCATAGTCACTGGTTCAAATCCTTTTGTGAGCACTCACTGGTCATGTAAACATGTTGGTCAGAAAAGTTTTATGTCTTTCAAATCCTCCATTTTTGATCCCAGGGGACTGGTAGACACAGACTGTTACCCAGTTGTAGAGGTTGTCTTTGTGTCTTGTAGCAGACTGACCTGTCTTGCTGTCTTGTAGGAAGTAGAGTCTAGTGGCTGTCATTGTTATGTATGTAACTTGTTACTGGGTCTCTCTCCCTGACAGGAGCCAGCTGGTCGACAATCTCAGCGGAACGCTCCAGTAGGCTCACTCATTGCTGGTGACCGAGTCGATTACCCCAGCAGTGCCAACGAGAGATTTAACCGAGAGCGACGCAAGGATTATAATGATTACATCAAGGTATCATTGTTGTAACCCACCATTAATCTCTACAGGTCTAACCTTAACCTTTGAACCCTAACCATGACCTTCGACCCTTCACAGCGTTGGTCCACAATACATATATCAATTTTCTTTCACTGATCACAAAAGTTAATGCATAGTCATTTACAGTCTGATACTAGTCTGAGTTTTCTATTTAGAATACATGTATAAGCTTAGTTCATGTTGTTATATCATCGTTATAGCTGTAGAATTGTAGATAATTGTATGTTTTTCAATGACGGACCAGATCTGATTCATTTATTAAGTACATAGAAACAATGATATTCATATGTATTTTTCTTTGATGCGAAATAAGTTGATCAAATTTGATCATGCTAAGAAATAAAACGAGATGCAGGGGTGTCTTTTTTCCGTAACTATCTCAAAAACTGAAGCCTATTATTCATAGCCCCAAGATCTGAAGAACATCCACAGGAAAAGAGAGGAAGCGATTGCTAAGATAGAATCTGATGGAATAGATATGGACAAAGTCCGAATCTTTCCTCAGGGAGAGTACGTTGAAAAGCAGAAACAGCTGCAGGAGGAGTGGAGGAAAAACTTCCGAGATTTTGCTGCCAAGGTTGGTCACATGACTGGTTCTACTGTACAATGAATTCAGTTGAATTCGGATATAAATTTGATATCTGTTCGTAAAATAAAACCCACAACTTTATACTACTGAAAAACAGAAGTACGAAATCGTGAAGAAGGACTTGCAAGAACGAGAAAGAGTCCTGGCCAGTTATAATCAGAAGGAGATTGACAATCCGACGATTCTTCCGGCGGGGGAATACAAGGAGAAACAAAAGCACCTGCAGCAGCAGTGGCGAGACGAGTGTCGGGACTATTACTTGGGGGTAATGCAGCGTGGTCTAATGTCTGAGTCGGGGCTGACACTAATAAGTACAAGTACAAAATCGGGGCAGACACTAATATGTACTAGTACAAAGTCAGGGCTGACACTAATATGTACGTCAAGTACAAAGCTGTTAACTTCTCTAACCAAAGGAGGATTCTGCAGGATCCTGGCTTTATGATGTGTGTATATTTTGCTAGCTTAACAAAGATGCATGTTGAGTTCTTGGAGTTGTACATGCTGTAATTTTGGAGTTTTTTTGTGGAAATATACTCTGGAGCGGCAAATCAGTCTAACAGTGTTCGCAAGTCCTTTAACCCAACACTTGCTTGTTTTGCAGTGAAGATGCATGACAACATTTAATCAACATTATCTGCTCATAAAAGTGAGTTTTAAAGAAAGGTTGAGCTTGTGTTCAGTGTGGTGAATAAAGACACGGACAGATTATAACCTTGTCTTTGTGCAGCATCCTGTGGTTCAAAGGTCAAAGGAAATATGGCGGGAGGATGAGCCAGTCCATACCATTCCGCAGTCCGGCGAGTACAAAGGCCGACGCAAGAGGCTTGATGCTCAGCTCCAAAAGGAGTTTAAAGAATATCAAAGCCAGGTACTCTCCTCCAATCAAAACTCTTAAATCTGCTGCTACCATTGCACTGATCAAACTTACTCAAACTGAGGCTATGCAATACACATGGTTCGTTTAATCTCATTACGTGTAATTGCTTTTCAGACCAGGTTCAAACAGCTCATGAAATATGGTAAAATTTAATCTAATGCATCAAGCATGACACTGTTTTTCAGATTACTTAAATGATATTCCTCCTATAGCCTCTATAGCACACAATTTCTGGTCAGACAAGCATGGTTATTTGGGGATTTGTGCCCTCATTTCTTTGCAGTCTTCATTATTTCTCAAAACTCTTATACATTTCAATGTGTACATGCCTTTGCACAGATTCTTTTATTTTTTGAGTTTGCTACAACTTTTTTGGTCCATTTTTGCTAGATTTGTTTCTGTCTTCTGTCTTCTTAGCTGTTTGCTTGAAATATCCATTATTCAGTGTATTTAAAAATTTTTAATTCATCAACCTTTTTTTTTAAATTTTCATCTTCATACTTCTTGTTACACACAAGAATGCATTAGTTTTTCCGAAACTTTAATTTGATTATTTAGGAAAATTATGAAAGGAATCTCAACCACATTCATACAATATATTGTGGTTTTTGATTTGTTAAATGAATCAAAGCTGTCCCCATGAGCTTTAGTTTTGACCTATGACCATTTTACCCAGAAAACTCCCCCTAAAGAGCGAGTAAAAGAGTTTGGATCACAAGGGGCAGTCCTGTTTGATCCTGTATATAACAAGGATGTCAAGAATCGAATGCGTGAGGAGAGATCAAAAGATTTGAAGGATTTCCTAGAGGTAACAAAAGACACTGCTTACGATTGGCTGGCTGGTGGCGGGAACCTCCCTTACACCCAATCATACCTCATGCTTATGTAATAAAAGTTTGCTTCTCTGTCTGTGTATCTTTGTGTATTGTTACATGTATCCAAATATTTAGTTTTATATATGTAAACATGTATTATGTAGGTATAATGCACATTGTATATTATCAAGATTCATATAATAAAGGCATTGTATGATTAGAATAAAATAATATCATGTACCTAATAGTACACCTTTTTTCCCCAGATAATACATGCAAAACATTGTGATATGTTTAAATTGAGATGTCACGTTTTGTTTTTTCATTGTACACATATTTGTCAATAACAAAATACTTTATTTTGATGAAATTGTTTATTATTTTTGTTCTTGTTCAGATTGACGCAAAAGAAAACAGTATTCTTGAAAACTTTAACCCCCCAAAATACTCATTCTAGAAGCATGTTTTATCTAACTTAGTAGCCATGCAATGTAAACTCAATGCATGTGCTTGTTAAACAAATTAAACGCTTTCAATCTTAGACTTATAAATAAAACAAGTCATCAAATTTCATTTTTTCTGCCACATTTATCATAACTACATGCACAAGTCTGAACCTTATTGTTTGTGTTATAGAAGCAGGAGGCCGATCGGTTTAGGAAACAGGAGAACACTCGACCTGACAATCGGATTGGCTTCATGACTCACCTCGGGCGACCGGTCGAAGAGATGAGGGAGAAACTTGCCAAGGAGCGGCACGAGGAATATAATAAATATCTCAAAGACGTGAGTACACGTAAATTGAGATATCTCGGTCTTATGTAAAGCCATTTTATAGAGTATAACACAGGTTCCTGAGACTAAGTACTTGCATGGTATAATGATCATTTGATGATTGAAATTTGATAAATCCCAATGAGACAGACCCCATAACTTACTCATTTGGCACTTTGGCTATTCAATAGACGAGATATTGAACCAAAATGAAGTGCCCAAACCAACGCAACTAAATCTTAACAAAGAAGTAGATATAGACGACTAATTTAGAAGTGTAACAGACTAACAGACAGACAATTTACTGTATCTTGTATAAGGTACAGGGTGTAGGGTGTACAGGGAACTGTGGTTATAGGGATATGAACCAGCAATCCTAATTAACTAATGACATAAAGATTGAGACAATTCTTCGGTGGTTTTAGGGATATTTACCAGCAACTCTAATAAACTAATGAAGTAGAGATTGAAGAATTTCTTAGTAAAGCATTTCATATGAATGTAACCCCACAAACCAAGGTGGCAGTGGGGTGTTTTATGTACTCTATTTATACAAACATGTCATTACAGGGTTTTGGACTTTTTCCAGCAACATTCAGAAAAACACCTCAAATATATTGTCATCAAATGTATTTGTCATTATTGCCTCTATAATTTGAATAATTGACAAGGCTATCAGAAATTTTGTAAACTTACATGGAAAGTTAAGTGCTTTTCGTGATGCACATGATGATGTAAATGAAATATGGGTTAACTGTAAACTATACTTGATGAGACGATAGACTTTGCCTTGTCAATATTTCAATTTACCCAAATAATGATGTCTTGGCAAGGTTTGGTTAAGATTATCTTGCTCTTTAAAACTTTTAAAAAAAATTGATAAATGCAGTGTTTATTTTGGTGGATCTGCCACATACATGCACTGAAAAACATAAAACGTCACTCCCTGTGTCACATGGTGTGTGGGGTTACTATATTAATGATGGGTACATGGTATGGGGAGCTTGTTTAATCGTTCACTCCCTGTGTCACATGGTGTGTGGGGTTACTATATTAATGATGGGTACATGGTATGGGGAGCTTGTTTAATCGTTCACTCCCTGTGTCACATGGTGTGTGGGGTTACTATATCAATGATGGGTACATGGTATGGGGAGCTTGTTTAATCGTTCACTCCCTGTGTCACATGGTGTGTGGGGTTACTATATTAATGATGGGTACATGGTATGGGGAGCTTGTTTAATTGTTCACTCCCTGTGTCACATGGTGTGTGGGGTTACTATATCAATGATGGGTACATGGTATGGGGAGCTTGTTTAATCGTTCACTCCCTGTGTCACATGGTGTGTGGGGTTACTATATCAATGATGGGTACATGGTATGGGGAGCTTGTTTAATTGTTCACTCCCTGTGTCACATGGTGTGTGGGGTTACTATATCAATGATGGGTACATGGTATGGGGAGCTTGTTTAATCGTTCACTCCCTGTGTCACATGGTGTGTGGGGTTACTATATTAATGATGGGTACATGGTATGGGGAGCTTGTTTAATCGTTCACTCCCTGTGTCACATGGTGTGTGGGGTTACTATATTAATGATGGGTACATGGTATGGGGAGCTTGTTTAATCGTTCACTCCCTGTGTCACATGGTGTGTGGGGTTACTATATTAATGATGGGTACATGGTATGGGGAGCTTGTTTAATTGTTCACTCCCTGTGTCACATGGTGTGTGGGGTTACTATATTAATGATGGGTACATGGTATGGGGAGCTTGTTTAATCGTTCACTCCCTGTGTCACATGGTGTGTGGGGTTACTATATTAATGATGGGTACATGGTATGGGGAGCTTGTTTAATCGTTCACTCCCTGTGTCACATGGTGTGTGGGGTTACTATATCAATGATGGGTACATGGTATGGGGAGCTTGTTTAATCGTTCACTCCCTGTGTCACATGGTGTGTGGGGTTACTATATTAATGATGGGTACATGGTATGGGGAGCTTGTTTAATCGTTCACTCCCTGTGTCACATGGTGTGTGGGGTTACTATATTAATGATGGGTACATGGTATGGGGAGCTTGTTTAATCGTTCACTCCCTGTGTCACATGGTGTGTGGGGTTACTATATTAATGATGGGTACATGGTATGGGGAGCTTGTTTAATCGTTCACTCCCTGTGTCACATGGTGTGTGGGGTTACTATATCAATGATGGGTACATGGTATGGGGAGCTTGTTTAATCGTTCACTCCCTGTGTCACATGGTGTGTGGGGTTACTATATTAATGATGGGTACATGGTATGGGGAGCTTGTTTAATCGTTTGCATGTGCTGTTTGTCTGCTTGTTACAGAAATATATCTCACAGCCACATCAGCGCCCCCTGGAACGACCCAAGTGGGTGGACTCCAAAGTCATGGAAGTAGGTTACTTACTGAGTTAGAGCGAACATTGGTAAACCAAGTGTTATGTTGCTCAACATCCAGGCCATTCAGATACTTAAACATCAACAATGCTGCCTTTGTGTTTCATATGGATAAAACATTATAATGCAGGCTATGACAAAATGTTTGGCATCAATTCGTTAAGTATAGATTGCAACCTTTATATCCTCTTTGAACAACAAGGCTTGCATGTACATTTGTCTTTGAATTAATAATGTGATATTTACTGTAGATTTATTATTTTACGTGAGTACTTAATTTCGCGATTCAACTGTTTTTCATCAAATCGCAAGAATATTAAATCTTGAACACCAAATTTTTATTATACCCGGGTAATTTCTTTAATAGTTTACATTTGTACGAAAAATAAAAACGAGATTTTAATATCCGTGAGATGTGTACCCACAATTTTATACGGATATTAATTTCTTGCTTTTAATTAAGAATTTACAGTATACAAAAGAGTTAAAGTATGTAAGATATATTGTTTAATCAGATTATAAATGATAAGAAGAGGTGGGCATTTTAAAAAGTCTTTCATACATGGAATTTACATCCATGTTTGGAAGTCAATTTTGGACGATTTTAGCCATATACTTAGCACTCGAACCAGCTTGGATAAACTGACTCATGCTATTTTCTATGAATTGTAACCATTAATTACACATTTAAATTTGAAAGAAAGTAAAATTTATGTGATTTAGTATGAGATACATGAGATTTTTGACTGTGATGTAAAACTGTTTTTAACAGATGCAGATATGTAGAACTTTGTGTTATGTGTTTTAGGATAATTGGCAGAAAGAAGCTGCTGGCTCAAGATCAAGGTCAGCAAAATTCTTTAATCATTGTTTTAGCAACACCACAGTTTACTGTTGTATATATATGCATCTACATCTTAATTAATATGTATGCATAACAGTTCTATCAGAGTATAGTTCATTGCACTACTTTTAGTTTTACATGGGCATTCAGTCCTCTATATTTTAATTTTAAGACCTATCATAATGGCAAATTTTGCTTGATATGTACCGGTAATTATAAGTGGAAGACATGCAGTATGTATTGTGAACTACACATAACTTAACTAAATTTTATTTGACCTTGATCTGTACAGGCCGACCAGTGACAAGCCGATCCATACTCCAACGTACGAGGAGATGCTGGACAAGAAGAGGAGAGAGGAGGCCTCTTACAGGAGATTTGATGATCCGGAGTACTCCAGGTCCGGAGCAGAGTAAGTCCAAAGGATGTACCAGTTCAATGCCTCAAATATACTAGTTCTGTACTTTATGCATACCATTTTATGAAGAAATGCTTTAGTCTGTTTATGTTAGACATAAAGAAGATCTTTTTATTTTTTACAGTCGAGGTTATGACGCTCAATACAGACGCTATGATCAGTAACTGAAGCAGGGAATTCAGAGATTTGTTTCAAGTCGGAGTAAGTTGTACTCAGTATGACAGGACTCAATCCAGCAGATCAGTTCAATAATTATATAAACACTCTCCCAATCAATTGTTTATAAGTGTGCTTTCTATTTTCAGGAGGCGACATGACAGAGATTTTTTTGTACTGTAAAGAGCGTCACATTGCGTCCATTCTGAAAGTGACTCCGTCCAGTATTATATAACCTAACACTAGTATAGACCAGAGTATTAATACAAAGCAGCAGACCAAAGCTACTGTAGATGTTACAATGACCTGTATATTTATTGATCACCGCCACTCATAGTTACTTCCCTTTAAACAGAATCTGCCTCCTTTCTCATTCCCTGATCAAACCTTGTTGTGTGGAGCTTTACGTTAATTAACTGTTTTACGTTAATCATTTGTTGGAATTTATACAGAAGTGCTGAGGTGTTATGTCTTTTTGACGTTCCACAAAGGTGGGACTTTGTCTCTTACTTATGTGTGCCATAACCAGATTAAAAGGAAAACCCTATGTTAAAATCCAAAGTTTCCTAAATTATTTTCATTTGTTAAGTCCTCTAGCATTAAAATTGCACAATTCTATTTTTTTATTTTATATTATAAATTTATTATGATATGTATATATCTTGCAATTTCAATGTATTTATTCAGTTCAATACATTTATAAGGTATTTTGAAATATGTATAAAAACCAGGATTCTGCTGACAGAAATCTGAATCGCATTGTATGATGATCTGTTTGTTTCTGAGTTCTCTCATGTTTACATGTCAAATGTCAATTCATTGGTGGTTAAGGACTTTGAAGTGATATTAGTATAGGAGACAGAAATGCTTTATTTATTTATAGAAATAAATATTCACATACAGGAACTTGGTCTTGTTTATCAAACAGTTCATGTAAAGCAGGGCATTTTTAATGGGATGCAATTTTCAGTCTAGAATATTATTATTTTAAAAAATTAAAGTATTCCATTAACTTTTAAAATTATGAAATATACTTATTTAGTCCTCTTTGTGCTGGTTAGCACATAAATCCATTACCAGGGATCTCCATATTGGTCTGTCCTGTGACCTACTATATGTAGTCATTTTAAAATCCAATTACAGTAAAACTCGGTAATAGCAAAGTCCTAGGGACCAATGGATTTACTTTGTTATATCCGTAATTTGTTATATCCATATGACAATTTCATAATATTAACCATAGCGAATTCACTATATACATATTTTCTTTAACCAGACTACAATTTTTGCTAATTTGAGGGTTAGAATGAAAAAACATTCTTTTGATACCTTTATAAATCGGATTGTAAATTGAAGAAATCACGCGAAAATAAATTCATTCAAACTATTTTGTTAAATGGTTGTGCAACCTTTTTTTTTACTGCAAACAAATTCGTTATAAAAGTGTTATATTTTGTTGTTATTTGCCTATAGGGGACTCGAAATCAGTTCGCTATACCCGGAAGTTCATTATATCCGATTTCGTTATAATCGTAAAATTTTACAAAGATTTCTTAAGAACTTAATCGGGGACTCAAAAAAACTTTGCTATATACCGGTATACGCGAATTTGCTATATCTGTGTTCGTACTAAACGAGTTTTACTGTATACTGTTTAAGTATGTATGAACCTTTTTTTCATGCACACATGCATGCAAGAATCATACTTCAAAGTTAATTAACAAACTTCAGACCAGAAACAAGATGGTCTTTTTCTTCTATACTTCCGTTTGCTCTCAATGTAGATGTCCATTTATATTAACAGTTGACGCTGGATAGTAGGGATCAACATCTGAGTTATAGTTGTCAGATTGACCTAGACATATTCTCGTTGAATTCACAGCTTTGTTTGGAGAGCTAAAGGATATGAAATACATTTTGCATACCTCATCTAATGAGAAAAAAAACCGTATATCTGTTTTGTTTTCTTTTGCATGTCACAAAATTTGCGAAAATAGGGAAAATATGTAGCATTTTTAATTTGCATCAGTCATTTTTTGCAATTTTAAAAGTGTCTCATAGAAAATGATACAGGATATAATTTCTATTTTGCGATTTGAAAGAGGTTGCAAAAAACTCCAAAAAATTAGATCATTGCGAAAATTACCAGATATACGGTATGGTAGTTAATCTCAAAACCAATGGTTGAAGTTCCATCATAAAAACTGAATATGTCAAGTTGATAGAAATCACATAGAAACATAGTAATGTATAAAGGTGTCAGATGGTAGTAGTTATATATATACTCCAATGACAATTCGACTCCAATGACAATGTCAGCTCAGCTAAATTCTTTATAATTTGGACACCTATCACATTTTGCTGTACAAAAAGATTTTAATTTTGCAAAGATCAAATATGATACATTGTCAGCTTGCTTGATTTAATGTATTTATTCTCTGTTTTATATATGAAAATAGAATTTGATTTATTTTTGATACATCATTAAAATTATTCAATCATCTCAAATCATCAGGTGCATGTTACATATTTATAAATATAGATGAAGCTTAAAATATGTGCATATATCTTGAGCATATTGGCAAATACCATCATTTACATGAATGAATACTGTGATGAACAGAAAGTAATGTCAGTATATAGCAATGTACATTGTATCACAAGATATGTCAGCAGTATACATTAACATTTTCAATAATGGTTTGTCATGAATATAAAGCGAGAAGTACCCATTAGCTAAAAATTACAACCTTAAGAGTTACCCTCGCAAGTATCGTAAGATAATATCACAGAATAGCCGGCGATGACTTGGGTGCAGGGTGCATTAAATTGCTATAATAGTTATGTACCAAAATGTTTCATATACAGTAAAATTAGGGTCCTATAGGGTGTTATGTTAAGTTTGTGCTGGGTTGATATACTTGTGGAAGTGCATAGATACTGGTAATAAAAGGAAGAAATCACTGGGTTTTAAAGTATAAATGATAAGATATACACAAGCTGATGGACATCATAAAATCTCCGGGATGAATTTTGTTCAAATTTGAGACAGGGAAGACATCTCTTCCCACGGTTGTAATTTATAGACAATGAGATTAAAATGTGTGACTACTGATAAACCCGTATCTGATGAAATGACTGCATCTTTATCTACATTAATCAAACCTAGCTCCTGAATACACAATACTGATACAAAGATGTCATGCATAGCGCTTAATATTTCCCTAATTAAAATGATAACAAGCGACATTATCAACGGCAACCATAGAGCTTTAAATATATTAAAAACATGATAAAAAAATGATTTTGGCACAAAAAAATTTGGAATGTTGATGATGGCACAAAAAGACCGTACAGAGTGGAATGAATACTTATATTGAGCCCACTTTGACTTGGTAAATCAAATAACTTTGATTCCCCATTTAGCTGTGATGTGGGGTTCTGCGAGGAAACAACATCTTTTGGTACAGAGTGTTCCCCTTGCCATTAATGAAAGTGAAAGAAGTGTTCTGTTTCACGATTTCCATGTAGGCAAATCCTCCAAAGTCACTCTCTTTTGCCCAGAAAAACTTTGAAGAGCCTGATGGAACATCTTTGGCGTGAGAGTTGCTGTTGTCAGCGAAGTTCGCTGCTCCAATCACAAAGAAGTTCAGGTTAAGGCCCGGTTTGGTTATTTGTAGATGCTGAAATCATTGGAATTTAGACAATCAACAAATACTACACGTAGTAATACAGCCTATCACTGTCTGACTATAGTCAAATATTACATGAGTACAACCTATAATTGTCTGACTATAGTCAAATATTACATGCAGGAGTACATCCTATAATTGTCTGACTATAGTCAAATATTACATGCAGGAGTACAGCCTATAATTGTCTGACTATAGTCAAATATTACACACAGGAGTACAGCCTATCATTGTCTGACTATAGTCAAATACTAAATGCAGGAGTACAGCCTATCATTGACTGACTATAGTCAAATATTACACATGAGTACAGCCTATAATTGTCTGACTATAGTCAAATACTAAATGCAGGAGTACAGCCTATCATTAACTGACTATAGTCAAATACTAAATGCAGGAGTACAGCCTATCATTGACTGACTATAGTCAAATATTACACATGAGTACAGCCTATAATTGTCTGACTATAGTCAAATATTACACATTAGTACAGCCTATCATTGTCTGACTATAGTCAAATATTACACATTGGTACAGCCTATCATTGTCTGACTATAGTCAAATACTACATGCAGGAGTACAGCCTATCATTGACTGACTATAGTCAAATATTACACATGAGTACAGCCTATAATTGTCTGACTATAGTCAAATACTACATGCAGGAATACAGCCTATAATTGTCTGACTATAGTCAAATATTACACACAGGAGTACAGCCTATAATTGTCTGACTATAGTCAAATACTACATGCAGGAGTACAGCCTATCATTGTCTGCTTATAGTTAAATATTACACACAGGAGTACAGCCTATCATTGTCTGATTATAGTCAAATATTACACACAGGAGTACAGCCTATAATTGTCTGACTATAGTCAAATACTACATGCAGGAGTACAGCCTATCATTGTCTGATTATAGTCAAATATTACACACAGGAGTACAGCCTATCATTGTCTGACTTATGTTAAATACTACATGTAGGAGTAGAGTTTAGAATTGCCTTATCAGACTTTATGACTGAATTACCGGCCGTTATTGGTAAAAGAGAAATGGGGAAAAATATATGATATTTGTACATGTACATGTTCTACATATACAATTACATGTATTCTATTCTAGATCTTAGCTTTACATCAAATGCAATTGATGTAGAGATTATAGATAAATCCAATACTATGAGATAATTATAATCATAAGTCAAAGTCAATTTTATCGTATTGTTGATACATATATATCAATAATAACAGACAAGATAAACAGTTGTATTTAATCAAACTTCATTATCTCAATGAATCATAGCTATTTTTGAGAGATTTTAGGTTTGGCATGACCACTTCTTTTCAACCTAATATCTTGAATCCTTGTTTATCTCATTTTCAAGTGTTTTCTTTGTCCAGGTGATTTTACGATGTTGAGATTTACTGGTAATTGTACTATAGTTCCTGTAAATTGGTAATGTTTTGATGCAAACAAATATTACATTTGTATTGATATAGTCAGTTACCTGTATATTGTGTACGGTTAGTTACCTGTAAATTGTGGTCATGTTAGTTACCTGTGAATTGTGTACAGTAAGTTACCTGCAAATTGTGTATATTTAATTACCTGTGAATTGTGTACAGTTTGTTACCTGTATATTGTGTACAATGTCATTTTGTTACCTGTAAATTGTGTACAGTTAGTTATATTTAAATTGTGTACAGTTAGTTACCTGTAAATTGTGGTCATGTTAGTTACCTGTAAATTGTGTACAGTTAGTTACCTGTAAATTGTGTACAGTTTGTTACCTGTAAATTGTGGTCATGTTTGTTACCTGTAAATTGTGGTCATGTCCACTTAGATAGACTGCGTTGTACTGTTGGAGGAGGGGCAGCACTTTGTCAATCAGGCACTTGGTCGGGCCGTGCTCAGCGATGGAGTACACTGGGAAATGTCCCGCAACAAACAGATAGTCCGCACTGAATCAAACAAATCAAACCAAATGATATCCCAGATTGTCATCCAAATCAATTTCTCATAGAAAATAACATTGACTGAACTACATGTACATGTATTAATATGAATAAGCAACAATCAATCAACAATTGGTGTTGTCAATGATAGTAATGTTAAAGTTAAATAAATCTCATTAATTCATTTGATTTAAGTGAACAGCTCAAGAGGAACTCTAACTTTACAGACCAGTCCACTGGGCTTGGATAAAAGTTAAAATAAATGCAAGGTATCTCATCAAACCAGAGATATTGGTACCAAAACAACCAGTAGACTATAAGTGTTGAGAATTAAAAATTGTTCCAAGCTGCAAACATCATTCTGTCGCGAGTCATTTTGATGTTCATTCACATAATAAGAACAGATAATGCACATGATGAGCTGGAGTAATGAGATCTGGAGTAATAAGATCTGGAGTAATGAGATCTGGAGTAATGAGATCTGGAGTAATAAGATCTGGAGTAATGAGATCTGGAGTACCTGCTGTTTTTCATGCTCTGAGTGATCCAGGCCAGCTGGTCGTCAGCTTTATCCAGGTCCACGGGTCCATGTGGCTGATCGTGGAGAAAGTCATCACCCGTGTTCCCACAGAGCAGCACTGTGTCAATCATCAAAATCTGGACCACGCCCCCTCCTGGGATGTTATAGGACAGAGAATAGTAATAATTTGGAAATCTCCTGTAAAAAGAGGGCATAGGAGCATGTGTTAGAAAACTCATTTTAAAAAACATTTTGGAACTGTACAGTATCTTAAAATATATACAGGTACATTGATGCAAATACTTGTACTATATATACAAAATATGAGAAGACTGTATATATTTTATACATCATATATCAGATGACTGTTGTCCCCTTACCAGACTTTGGATCGTTTGGTGTACTCTATCTGGCCAGTGACATTTCCATTGTGATCATGGTTACCAGCCACTAGATTCCAAGGAATAGAGTCGAGTCCAGGCTGAACAGCAAATACTTTCTCAAACGTCTCCTACAATTTCAAAACAAACATTAGACATTTACAAACACAATTTTATATTTACAATGCATTCATTAATCATAAATAAAATTATATTCTAATGCATTGTACATGCATGTACTTCTCACCTACCTCAAATCTTTTATCATCAGAGTTTTTTACTCCATCAAAATAGAAATTGTCCCCCAGTGCTAGGATGGCTTGGGGACCAAACTTCTTGGCCACGGTAGACATTTGCTTAGCCACACCTACTTCTATTGCTGTGTGGTAAGGGGAACTGGGTAGTCCTCCCCAGTCTCCGAGAATCATCAGCCTTACGCTGTCCACTGCCAGACATGTTGCTGTGATTGGGAAAATATCATTGCCAAGGAGATATTAGATTATTCTAAAATGAGGTTTTAATTTACATATGCTGTGATGAAATAACTTAACTTTTGCTCAAAATCATACGAAATCATTAAAAACACCCACCGATTATAGAAAACGCAGTAACAAATCCAAACCAGCTGACAGCTGCCATCTTTATGTCATGTGATCTTTGATGTATCATGTGATACCGATTACTTATTATCAAAACCAAGTCCCAATATATTCCGGATTTTATTATACTGTTTTACATAGGGCAATCCTTAAAAAAAATGTTTCTTTAGAAAACCGCCTGGGGGGTTCTAGACCCAGGAGGGAGGTAGGGAATTTATATTTTTTATTTTTCAAACTTGAAGTTTAACTAATTAAAAATTGGTTAAAAAAATCTCCATATAAAAAAAAATCTTTATAAGAAAAGTTATCAGAACTATATTCATCAGCAGCATTTAGATTTTCTTTCCCTTCATCAGAAGAACTTCTTTTATTTAAATCAAAAATTTCTGGCACCATTTGATTTACCTGATTTGTTTTCAATCTCAAATAATTTAATGATTTTAATGGACCAAGGCCTTTTAAAACTTGTTTATAAGCCAAAACACTTTGCCTTGTTGACAATTTCACTTTGATTTTATATAAAAACACTAATTTACTGACTATTTTGAAAATGGCAATTAAGTTTAATGTCAAACTCGACAGACACTATTTCTAAGGGCTACCCAATCTAATTAAAATCAAAACAGCTGACTTTTATCAGATCCAGAGGCTACCCAGTGGGTAAAAGTTGCTGTCGATGGGAACAATAAACTACCATAGATAAAGTCCTCAGAGACAGAGAATACAATGTAGGTGTTTTTAAAAAAAAAGGACATTAAACAATATTTTCCTCTGCATAATCTGATTACCGGTATATAAAACCTCTTGTAAAATTTGATGAACCTCACTAAAAACTGAACATAAATGTTTTATAAATAAATTTATTTATAAATATGAATATTCATAATGCATACTATTATGAAGGTTTTTCCCAACAATCAAATAGTCAATGAGAAGTTAATGAGAACAGATATATCACAATGTCATCACATGACCCGGTCCATGCTCACATGATCAGTCATGTGATCACTAGTAAGTTGATCAGTCTAATTATGCTGAATGAAGAGTTCACTTTGATGAATGGAATTTCTTGGAGGAGTCTTTCGCGTGATCCAGTAACAGCTGGCAGGGTGTGAATTGTTCGCCGTAGATTTGTTCATACCGCCTCATCCTGTCCACCAGTTGTCCGGCTCCGTGGAGGTCAATGTAACGGAAGGGGCCTGGAGAAGAAAGAACCAGTTTAAGGTTTGGATAGAAATATGTAACCACAATAAAAACCAAACAGAGGAAGCAACAGGTCCACTTGGAGCAGTTAAAGGCAAAATTGTCAATCAGATATAGAAATTGCACTATATAACACTATGTTGCATATAAAACAATTAACATTGCTTTGTCAAAGAGACATAACAAGAGCAGTTAAGTCTTCAGAGAAAAAAAGTTGTGAAAGGTGAATAGAAAAAATCAGTCACTTTAGAAGAATGATTTTGTCCAGCTATATACCAGTAGATAATGGGTACTTACCTCCGAAAAATGGAGGGAATCCCAGACCAAAGACAGCTCCAATATCTCCCTCCAACTGAAAAAAGAAAAGACAAAAGATATGTTTTTGTGTTTATGATAGGTTATTTAGTAATGAGTACACACAGCATGAATGTAAGATATGGAACATAAATGTACATACAGACTATTTTTGTGAGGAAGTGTAAAACTTTACTAACTAGTGTAGTAACAATATACATTTAGTTTATGTTTGTTAACAAGTTGAGTATGTAACTTATCTCATCAGTGTCCTAAAACATTGAATTTAGTGTAGACATTACTTAGTAATGTAGTAAAAGCATACAAGTTACTGTTTGTCAAGAAGTGTAAGACTTTAATGATCAGTGTAGTGTTAAAGTTAAGAAGTGTAGGACTTTTACTTACAGGTGTAGTAAGAATGCCCTCCTGTAGACACATGATGGCTTCATTGACAAATCTAGAGAACAGTCTGTACTGGTAGTCTTCTGTTGTGTTTCTGTAACCAAAATAAAAGGAGTCAAATTTCTATTCTCTAAGGGTATAAATTGGGTAGTAAATTACATGTACTGGTACATGCATATGTTCTAATTCTTTTGAAGTAAACATGATCTGAGTATCATAACATTCCAGTATACATATTTTTTGCCAGCAACAAGATAGAAGATAAATTCAAGAAACAAACATACAATTAATATACATGTATTTAAATAAATTACTATTTAATGGAATAAGTTTTGAGTGAATTGACTGAGAAAAGAGGAGCCCCCAATGTGTACAAGGACTCTATCATCCTCCCTAACTTACGCTGAGGTGGGGGTCAGGCGGTGCTGGTTTAAGATGGCCAGGGCCTCCATGTTTTCTGTTTTCCCCTTCTTTTTACCTTTACTGGGGTCATACACAAAGCATCCTTTACCAGACTTTCTTCCTGTAAATGTATCAGTGCTAGCATAAGTCTACATGTACATGCCACATAACAACTCTGATAATGCAGAAAAACCTTAGATTACAACATTTTACATAAAAGTTTAAATTCCAGTGCATAACAGCAAAAATCAGTTGTTTATTTTTTTTAATCAATCTTTGGGGTGCATTTTCACACAAGAGCTATACACAAGACTGTACAGTAAATGAAAAGGTCTAACATCAAACACACCTAGGAGTCCAGCGGCAACCATTTCTTTCAGGACAGCTGGATCACCTCCTCCAAATCGACTTCCAAAAGCCTTCCCAAGATCCTCGGCAACATGAGCTGCCACATCAATGCCCACTTCATCAGCCAGCGTGGCCATACCCACTGGCCAGCCAAACCCAGTGGTCACCTTGTCCAGCTGCTGGGGGTTCACTCCCTCCTACAGAAAATCAGGAATACAGGGTTCAAGCATCAATGGTGTGCAATACCAACCAAAACTCTTTTCTCATTAGGTTATTAAAGTGTATTGATTCTAATTGGATGCCAGCAAGCAATACACAATAAAGCTAAGAAAAAACCCTACAACATTTAAAGAAAAATGAGCAATTCTTTTTGAGTGAATGGGACTGTTTACCTGGAGAAGTCGGACGGCCTCAGCTAACATAGGGGCCAGGATCCTGGTGGTGTAGAAGCCGGGACCGTCTCCCACAATGATCACCAGCTTTCCCTGACGGAGCCCTACATCCACAGCGGTGGCTACAAAAAGTAAATGTGTTATAATCATAATGTACAGTAAATACTTAGTCTACTGAACTACAACATAAAGGCCAAATAAAATGAATATTTAGTTTCTCAGGCCAACAATTTAAATCTATAATACAAGAGGCAGGCATTTAATTTTTTAAAACTTAAAATTGAGAATCACCATTTATGACTTGATGCAATGGTGCATGAAAAACTAAACATATTTTTGGCTTACATGTAAATAATGAGTTGAAATTTCCAGAACTCAAAGTCAAAGGTACTACCTATATCATATGTGTACGTGAAATTACAAACTGAAAGGACATTTCCTCTTATAACATGTTATGAAGACACTAGTCAAAATTTGGCAAGTGTATTTTTCTGGTATGATCCAAGATACGATGTTTGTTGATGTTTGAAGACTGATGGGAACATTTGATATAAATTAAATGATAATGAGTCTAAAACCTTTTAACAGCCAACATGAAAATCAAAATAAACATGATCTTACCTACTGTGTCTTTAGACGTTTCAGGTGTTGTGATAATTTCTAAAAGCTGCATTTTATCAACAGGTGAGAAGTAGTGCATTCCAATTATCTGTGAAATCAATGAGAAACTAGAATATTATCTGGATACTTTCTATCTACATTCTACATGAATACTTTGTATAAATAGTACAGAACATTCCTATATGCAATATAAACAAGAATAGAATATTACAAAGGTTTCAAATGAACAATGTTTACAGTCAAGACTTCTTTGTGATTAGAAAGACTTCTTTGTGAATACATGTAGAAAGCCTATGTATGTAATTTGGTTATCTATATGTATTAGATTTTATGATAAAAATTGATAATGTTTCAAGACTTTAAAATTTATACCAATTTGAATGATAACATTCAAAAGTTTTCTAGACAAGAGTTTCTCAACTTTATAAAACCATGTATATAAATGTACAATTCATCTTTGTCTTACCTTCTCTGGTCTTTTACTGGCTGTAGCTATCTTGCTGATAGGTAGAGCTGATGTATTGGAGGCAAATACACAGTGCTCTGGAATATACTGTTTGGACAGAGAATAACGAGTCATGTTAATAATATAAAATTTTCTCAACAGTCAACAACTACATAAACTCGTGGTTTCTTTATTGATCTTAATAACTATTTTTATTCTAAATTTTAAATAATTGAGACAGGTATTGGTTGGCTCTGATCTGTACCTGTTCGACCTCTTTGATGACGTGGTGCTTGATGTTCAGATCCTCAAACACAGCCTCAATCACCATGTCACACTTGTGGAAGTCATCGTAAGACAACGTAGCATCCAGATTGGAGTAAATCAAATCTCTCTCAAAGCTGCAAGGAGGTAATCAGAATGAAAAAATGGTTGAGTGTATCATTAAGTGCATGTCAATTTGCCTGCACATTTAACTATTAAATATAATATTACTGGTACCCTAATTGGTGCACTGGTATGCATAATAAATGTGATTATTGGGAATTTTTACCAGTATATTGCATAAATATAAATATCTGATAGAGAAATTACTGATTGTCTGTCCTCCTGAACATGAATCTTTGGTCTATATTTGGTCTAAATTTCATATACATAAGCATTAAATAGATATACCCGGTACTATACAAGGCCTGGGTCAGTATCCAGTTAGCTGGTGGCCTTACCTGGTGATCTTCCTCTTTTTTGTGTCCAGCTGGAGACCCTTGAAGATTTGTTCCTCACCCCTCGCCAGCCCTGCCAGAGACATGTCTTTCAGTAACACGTGCATGTTCTTGTCAATGGAGACCTGAGCTATACCAGCTCCCATCAACCCAGCACCCAGGACCCCAATTGTTCTGGAAAACACACAGATCACTCAATCGGGTACTGTTCAACCTCATATACATGTAAACCTATGTACAGGTATTTATTAAACTATATCTACTCTTATTTAACCTGTGACTTACTGTGATGGACGGCTGGGGGAACCATATTTGTTCTTTTTACAGGCCGTGGTTCCATTGTATAGACCAATCAGAGCCTTGGATTCTGTAGTCATTGCCAACTCTCCAAAACACTGTTAAAATAGGTATTTTAGTACATGTACAATCTTGACATACTGTGGTTCCATCAATATTTGTTGAATACCAATTTTCGTGGATTTCGTTATTAAGTTAACCCTTTCCCTAACCCACAAAATAAAGTGTTCATTGAAGTGCGATTTTTATTAACATTTTGTATTGATAGGGTCATTAGCCACGAATTTACGTATCCTTGAAACTTTGATTTTCACTTTATCCATGAAAATTGATAACCTTGAATATTAATGAAACCACAGTATGCAATTTTATTAGCAAGTAAAGCTGTGATGCCATTAAGGCAAACAGTTTTTATATCTTATTCATCACTTCTACGGGGTACTAACAAAGAAGAGGACACAACTAAAGCTCAGGGTGCAATTACCTTAGCCTCCATTTCATATCCTGTGGATGGGTTTTCAATGCCATTTTTCACAACATCTATGATTTTAAGTGGAGCAGGATAAAGTCCCTTTGTCTTCTTCACAACTGTTTGTTTGACTTTGTCGAAAAAGTAATCTCTTGTGAAAGGCACAGCAAGCACCAAATCTATGACCTCTGTAATACAAGAAAAGAACTATATATGATATGAGTTAAATTTGGCCCCCTTAATCCCCATTTTTAAAAGTTTCTGGTACAATAAAATGTTATGTTATATTTTAGAAGAGTTGATGTAAATTATATATTTCACCTATTTATTTGATTTCTTTGCACTCACTGGCAGTATGTGACGTCAGAAGTGACGCCATTTCTATAATTCAATCCAAATCAGTCAAATATTGACATTTTTCTTATCTTTTTATGAATGGGAAATATAGAGCGCATGCTTTAACAAGGAAAAATTTTTTGTCATTTATTAGCCTTGGCTAGATACATCTCTGATTTAAATATTTTGTTTGTTCAGGCATGTGCTCTATATTTTCTGAATGAAAAACTGCTTGAAATCAAGCTGTGTTATGCTAAAAATGCAAAAATGGCGGGAAAATGTTTTCTTTACAATGTCATATTTCTAAATTGTGGGTAGTTGAATCAAAATGAACATTATGTTAAAACATCACATATATATCTGTACAAAGAAAACAAAGAATTGCAGTAAAATGATGACATTCATTTTAGGGGGCCATTTCAGGCCCATATCATATAGTCCTTTAAACTACAGCATAAGATTTTGTTACCCTTATCTACTATGCATATTAAACTATGTTAATAAAACAACACCAGTAGTTTAAAAAGACAAGAAAAACATGTAGTAAATTCCTACAATCTCCTTTTTCTCTTAATTCTCATCTTATAAATCTTTTCTAAAAAACTTTCTTCTTAAGCCTCATCAATATCTTTCTTGATTTGCCTCACTCTTATACAATACACCTTTCTTCTTTCATACTGTTTCTTTGCTATGCATTCTTTTTGTGTACATCTTTCTTTCATGTTAATCCCCCATCAAACCCACTTACATTCACTCCCATTTTGTATTTAACACAAAGTCACTTACTGTCCATTAACTTCTTCTTTTTGACAGGTCGTGGGTTGCTGGATGTTGCTAGCCGTCTGTGAATTACAGATGAGTATGATATTAAAAAGTACAAACATTTGAGCCACATCTATTTAAGTACATGTAATAGAATACAGAGGTGCTGCTTACTTGGCCTCTCCAATGGCAACGTCCTCCAGGTAAGCCAGGGTCCTGACCTCAGGGTCATCTATACCAGGGCCTATAAATAGAACAGTTCAATCGCACATAGTGAATACATATATATTTACATGATGTTATACAATACAATTCCATCAAATACTGAAATTGTTTCCCACTGACTGATTTGACCTTGACCCACCTAAAGGATCTACAAGGTGGTCGACGAGGCCCAGTTTCTTGGCTTTGTCTGGTTTGATATTTTTCCCGGTCAGCACCATGTCTAGGGCAGTTTGCAGTGGTACCTGCATAATAAGAACAAAAATACTGACTAAGTGTAAAGATACTGATAAACGTTCTTGGTTGTCATATTGTGAGATAAGGCTGGGACACTGACCAGTTTTGGGAGTCTCTGAGTTCCTCCGGCACCTGGTAGCAGACCCAGCATCACTTCGGGGGCACCCAGAGCTGTCTTCTTGTTCTTCACAGCAATTCTGTACTGACAGGCCAAGGCAACCTGAAAAAAGGGCATAGAATAAAACTACCCAATGAAAGAACAGAACTACAGTGACTGCAAGTCATTAGCAGGGTATTCATCAGCATAAAAAATAGCTCGATAGCTGATAATGACCATCTTAATGGACATAAGGATGTAAAAGCATTATAAAATTACTGTACTTTGACATTAAAATTTGACTTATTAATTTGGTTCAATGCACATGATTTAGCCAAATGCACTCTTGGTGAAGTATGAGGCAATGAGGACGAAGGGAGACAAAAGGGCTCTAAACTAAGAATTTGCAGATATGCTATGACCTTGATTATTGTCATTGAAATTTAGTTCAAGGTCTGCACAAACTTCACCCAAAGGTCAAATATGTCTCACATACGTATTATTAGATTACTGGACAATCAGGCTAAAGTACAGACCAATAATTTTTTTGCAACATCCTAGTAATTATGACAGATTAAGAAAGATGTTGCTATTGTAACTCTTCACTGTGTTGTCACAGTATTCCTGTGCCTCACCTCCAGACCTCCTCCCAGACATGTTCCCATGATGGCAGCTACTATTGGCTTCTTGCTGTCTTCCATTTTCTGGAATAATGCCTGTCCATTTTTAGACAGCGTCTCTACTTCCTCAGCAGTTTTACAAGCTTCCAGCATCCTAAATAATAAAATCAGATTATTTGGTGTAAAAACAAAATCCATTGAAATTAATGCAGAAAATTGCAAATAAAGCCGTAAGTGACTTTTATTATGGTTGAATATGATTTCATTCAATATTTCATTTACTGAATTAAAGGTAATGTTTCTTTCCATCACTAGTACAGAACATGACATTGGAGGTGGATGTACACAACATTCAGTCCTTGAACCTACCCAATGTCTGCCCCTGCAATAAAGCAGCCTGGTTTCCCTGACTTGACGACCATGCTGTGGACATTGGGATCCCGGGTGGCCTTGTTGAAGCACTCCTCAAATTCTGTCTGGACATCTTTTGACAGAGCATTAACCTTTTAAAGACAAACAAGCAAGTTACCAGATAACCTTAATTTCCACACCAGCATATATCAAACCATTAAAATACTCATAGCTATTTGAAAGAAGACTTGATCATCAAATCAGAATTGTAATTCTAATTCTTCATCTCTTTAATGATATTCAAAAGAACTGCACTTTAAGTTCATAATTTGTGAAATTAAACATGACAGATCAATTTATATTAGATAGCCTCCTGATGATAACCATATCAAAGGACCCTGCTTTGTCATAGGTCAATAGGATGAAAGAGACTACATGTAGTTATTTAAGAGAATGATATTCCATGGACAAAGATTTTACAGAGATATGCTATGACATTGACCTTGGACCTAGAAACAACATGCAATGTCCCTGTCCACATGAAGTCAAAGCCAAAATGAGCCAAAGATATGAAGGATTGAAATCTGGACAACAATTTTACACATGAAATCTGCTATGGACTTGGCCATTGTGCGAGCAGCTTGTTTAAATCCAAATGACATAACCTTTACTTAAATATGCTCTGTGGGTGATGTACGTTACAGATCGGGCAAAGAAGAAAGTAAATGCTTCAGACAAAAATTTTAGAAAGAGATCTGCTTAAAAGCTTAGAAAATGAGTTCAAGGTCACTCAACACCCTTTATGCATGAGCATTCTTTTGGTTAAGCATGGGCCAAATTGTCCCAAAGTGGGAACGTAGTTATCTGGACAGAAATTTTTAGAGATCTGCTATGATCTTGACCATGGACCTAAAAACTGCACATCCCGTGACCATGAACCAAATTTTCAATCTTACCTTTGAATCTGGCGTGTCAAATGTAATTACAGCAACATCATCTTTAATTTCATATTTAAGATGCTCTAAATAAAAAAGTAAATGAATAGAATATGTTATCATCAATCACTGTATGGTACAGTTGACCTTCGATATCTCGAACACCCACTGGCGTCGGAAGCAAATTGAAAGTGGGGGGGCTAGACTAATCCTCAGAAATATTGAGGAAAAAAAACCAAAATCATGGAAATCCTAATCCGTGGGGGGTGGGGGGAGTTTACCCTTGATATTGTTGAAGTTTTTAAACATTCGAGATAACAAAGTTTGACTGTATAGGTAGCTAAACACAGTTTCGTATAAAGTCCAGGGGGTTTTTCTCTGGGGAAAAGCATGATGGGTAGGGATTTTCCTGCTATTTTTATGCGGTATACATGAAAATTAATTTTTTAAATTCTCAATTGCATAATATAGTGGATTATCTGTCGAATACATGAAAAAAGTATGTAGAAAAATTTTATAAATTAATTTTGTGAGACTCTAAAATAAAGGGAGGTAACTCCAAAAACATCCGGATTTAACACATGCAGAATTTCATGAATTTTTTAGCGGGTGACATAGCTCTTTAAAAAGCTGGCGAATATACCCTGAAAATACTATCAAACAATGCCTAAGGACTTGTTCTTGAAAATGAACAGAAATTAAAATTGCTGATTTGGTTGCATTCTGCTTTTAGGGGGAGCCTAAAATGCATGGGTGTACTGCATTTAGAGGCATCCTTTTGTTTATTTTCCGCATGTTTTGAGTGCCAAATAAATTCTAGCATTAAGTTACATGTGCATTATTCTTAAATATTTAAAAAATTCACAATTTTATCTTTCTATTGATATATAGATATATATGTAAAATGTTTTTACAATTAATTTTTATAGGGGTCAGTTTGCTTTCCCCTCATCTGAAAACGTCTTTATAACGTTACATATAAAACTGTGTGTTGCACCCATAATTGAACAAATTTAGTTGAAAGTAGAATTATTTTCAGAGTAGTTCTCAACAGTGTGTTCTTACTTTGTAAACCTGCTGTTGTGCTGAACCAATTTCTTTGTGCTATAAAAGAGAACAATACCATTACAGCAGAGAATGCATCATCATTTCTCTCTCTCTCTCTATCTAATCATAATTCTCTTATTTTGTCTGGTAATTGATAAGAAAATAAATGGAGAATACCATTTATAGTAAAAAAGAAGTAAATGAACAAAAAAATAGTATATTAACTAGACACTTGTTGCAAAAGCAACAAAAAGGTCTTCCGTTTTGATATACATGTATCAATTTAACTGTAAGACATTGCTTCTCTTACATGCAAACAAAGTTGATATGATAATTATTGTGAATGATATATCCAGACGTTACTTACATGTAAAACAACGATAATGAAAAAGAAATCAATTTTTTAAGTACTTTCTGTGACGACCAGAAGTAACGCCGATCTAAACAAAAATGTTAACCATTTGTACAATCATAAGTCAATCTTGCCTCAAAGTTTGGTTGTTCACGACTCTGCCAAATCTAAGATCTCTTTGAAACAATATTTTTTGTCTCGGGACCGAAACGGACGAACGAAAGTGATTAATAAAAACAAAAGCTGGTATTTCTCGTACATTTGCTTAATGTACATCACTGTTTATCAGGCTAGATGAAATTTCAAAAAAGTCAGCTAAACTTGTTAAAAACAGGATTTGTTTGAACCCTTCCGGTAAGAACCGGAAGTGACAGTTGACAAAATTAAACCCGTTAAACACATCCCCAATCAAAATTCTATCAAACAATCTATGAAAGATTCATGTCTCAATCACTTACAATGACGAAAATATTGCGGACATCAAATTTGTAAAAAGAAAAGCTTCATAGAGATATTTGAGATATCTCACCGGAAGTAAAATTTATTTGCCAATTTAAAATTATATAGATGACATATGTAAGATTGTATACTGATATTTTCATTTTATGTAAAATGAATAAAACAAATTTTTGAAGTGCTTCCGGTGACGACCGGAAGCTACGCCGAACAAAACAAAATAGTGTAAACACATGTACATACATAGGTCTATTATCCCACAAAGTTTGATCGTTCAAGTCGTTACCGTTTTTGAGATCTCCAGGAATCAAGGTTTTTTGTCTGGGACAGGAAACGGACAAACGGAAGTGCTCAATGTAAATTGTAATTAATATTTTTTTTGTACTTGCCCTTTCTACTTAATTGTTCATCGACTTCACTACAAATATCAAAGGAAAACAGTTAAACTGATAAACAGCTCGATTTGTTTGAACTCTTCCTGTGTGGACCGGAAGTGACGGAAGACAAAACGAAACCGGTTAAACACATCTTCAATCAAATGTCTATCATCCATGAAAGTTTTGTGCTTTGATCGCTTATAGTTTCTGAGATCTCGTTTGTACAAAATGTGTTTCAAAAAAGCTACCTGAGATATTTGAGATATCTCACCGGAAGTAGAATTTTTTTGTTGAGTTAACATTGCATAGACAATCTATGCATAGATTTATACTTATATATTTATTTTATGGAAAAAGAATTTTATGCGAAAAAGTAGTTATTTTTGAAGTGCTTCCGGTGACGACCGGAAGTTACGACGAACAAAACAAAATAGTGTGAACACATCTACAGCCATGGGTCTATCATCCCACAAAGTTTGGATGTTCAAGTCTTTACCGTTTTTGAGATCTCGTTGATACAAGCTTTTCCAACGCGGGACAGGAAACGGACAAACGGAAGTGCTCAATCTAAATTGTATTTAATATATCTTGTAAACTTGCCCTTTGTACTTTATTTCTCATCCAGCACACTACAAATATCAATGGAAATAAGTTAAACTGATAAACAGCCCGATTTGTTTGAACTCTTCCTGTGTGGACCGGAAGTGACGGAAGACAAAACGAAACCGGTTAAACACATCTTCAATCAAATGTCTATCATCCATGAAAGTTTTCTGCTTTGATCACTTATAGTTTCTGAGATCTGGTTTGTACAAAATGTGTTTAAAAAAAGCTACCTGAGATATTTGAGATATCTCACCGGAAGTCGAAATTTTTTGTTGAGTTAACATCGCATAGATAACCTATGCATAGAATTATACTTATATATTTATTTTATCGAAAATGAATTTTATGCGAAAAAATAATTAGTTTTGAAGTGCTTCCGGTGACAACCGGAAGTTACGACGAACAAAACAAAATAGTTTAAACACATCTACAACTATAGGTCTATCATCCCTCAAAGTTTGGAGGTTCAAGTCTTTATCGTTTCTGAGATCTCATTGTCCATAGCTTTTTGTCGCGGGACAGGAAACGGACGACAGGAAGTGAATTTTGAAAAAATGAAAAAAACGCCTAGAGATATTATCATTTTCTATCAGTCCTGAAATTTTCAAGAAAATCCATTCCGCCATCTCTGAGAAATCTTGTGGACAAAAAAAGGAAAAAAAAAAATAATAATAATAAGAAACATTACAATCACTATAAGGTCTTCCGTTGGAAACGGAAGACCTTAATGATATGATAAAGAATAATTCTAAATAATTTTAATATTTGATTAAAAGGCAAAATTAAGTTTTTTGACAGTTTCCATTGAAAGCCTTATCAACTAGACAGTTGCTTTACAATCATTTGTAATAATAAAATGTAATCATACTTTTCTTTGCCTTAAATTTAATCTAACAAAGAAGTTTCAATTTTTTTTCGATGAAAAGTATTGGAAAAGTGAAAATTTTAGGTATTTTAAAAAATAGTTTAAATTGTAAACATGATTGAACAGCACACTTTCAAAATATGTAGCTTTTTGAAATTGCTACATATAACCATGGTAGCTTGAATAGCTTAAGCTTTATAGCAAAATAATGAGATATTGTGCATGACCTGATTACTTTGAATGAAATACATGTGTCATGTTCATTATAATTTCAATCAACGTCATAATTATCTAATGGACTAAAATATTTTTAAAGTAACCTTGGAGGTCATTCGCATTGCAAAAAATATGTAAGTGGGGTAGAAGTGAGTTTCTTTCCCCCCAAAATAAGTAATCAGTTGCTTATCGTCCTTAAAACCTTTTACCTAGTATGCATGGACTCCGTAACCGTGTAAATTTCACGGCTTTTAAAAACGAGCTTGCCATTCTTTTTCACGAAGTTGCCGGCTGCTGATCTTTGGACTTAAATCATTAGCACCCAAGATTTTAGACAATGTTTGCAAAAATGCTTTCCTACCAAACGCGTAAATAACCCAACAGACACGAGAGTTAGCATGTCGGCATAACGTTTGTTAACAACGGAAATTAAGAATTTATTTCAAGCTTTTACCAAACCTAGACTAGGGTCCAAAGAGCAAACGGACGACAAGTTCCAAAGAAGAATATGGCAAGCCCTGTGTTATCGGCTGTAAAATACGCAAATGTCACAAAAAGTTTTTTAAGAGGTAAATGTTTAGCACTACCATGTGGTTAAATTTCGTAAACTGTTTTACAACTTAAAACATGTCTGCTTTAATAAACGACGACTCTTTGACTTTGAAAATTTTTGTCGTCAAGTGTTGGAAATCCAAGAAGCATGAAAAATTGGGTATATTGGTATATTTGCTATATTACGTCTTATCATTCACGTTGAAATACAAAACAGCTGATATATACGGCATTTTCGGTCGCAAACTTTGCATAAACATTTTGATTCATTGCCATTATACACTCAGGGTCTATGTATTTTTCATGGGCTTTTCATAACTTTCTCTTTATTCAATGTGTTTGCGTGTTTAAATAGAGAATATTTTGATGTCGTTTTTTAAGAGGTAAAAGATATATTTTGGCAGACATCAATTTAAATGATTTAACAGGTTGTACAACATTCACTTTTGCAGATGCTGTCAGATGTGTCAGCACTACATCTTCTCTCCAGTCTCCCAGTAAGTAATTGTCTTTTTTACAATAAAACACCTTGCACAATGAATTGTGAAATTAATGTTTCTTGTTTTGTGACTTTAATGGATACTCAGTATGCAAAAGGAAATTGTTTCTATTTAAGCCTCTCACTTCTTGATATTGCTCTGGGGATGAGGCCTATAAAATTGAGAAATTACTAGAAATTGTTTGAGGGACATAAAGGATATTTTAAATATGCATTTAGAACAATTCCTAAACACATGAATGATGTGTAGTCAGTTTTGATATGATAACATCCTCATGCTTGTCTTTCTTTATTGGGGTGATGACAGTTCAATAGGAAAGTTAACATTTAGTTTGAAAAAAAGGTACCTCTGTTCAATCAATTGGGAATGGGATCTTTTTATCAAATTCAAAAGTTCTTAACAGGGAATTAGAACTTTTTACAATGAAGCTGAATTTCTCCACTTCTAATTGGTGGTTGCATCTATTGTTTTAGGGAGACCAAAGACAGGGGGCAAAAACATCGTCCTTGTGGAAGGGGTGCGGACTCCATTCCTTCAGTCTGGCACCACATACAAAGATCTTATGCCACATGACCTGGCCAGGACAGCTCTCAAGTTAGTCAATATGCCTCTGAAAACCAATAAATCAATGAATACTGATAATTTTTTTAAGTTTACTTCAACAAGTAAATTTATCTTCTTGTAAATTTTGATCAAAATGTATTGATTTTTTATATATACTAGTATATGTTAATGGAAAAAGTTGTAGCATTGGCTAACTCTGCATTTTTTTCAGAGGTCTTCTGAAAAGGACCGATGTTAACAAAAGTAAGTTGAACATGAAAGCTAAATGAATGAACATTTGATACAATGTTTAGAACTACTTTTGTACAAATATGTCTTCTTACAAACTATCTTACTTTGTATTCTCAGACAAAAAAGACTATCTTTGCACATATTGTTGAAATAACATGTCTCTTTGCTTTTAAAAAAAAATATGATTTGAATTCAATAGGGCATTGCAACTTTATAGCCTGTGAGCTGTAAAGTATCAGTAAACTGCAATCTAATTAAAATTAGACGTTCTGAATCCGTAGCGGATTCAGAACGTCTAATTTTAATTAGATTGAATAAAACTGTTTACAATTGTTGCATCTGGAAACTCATTAGTCATTGTCATTGTGTATATTACAACCTCAGCTGTAAATTTTAAGAATTCTAATTTATGCAGGTTGTATTACTGTACCATTCAAAAAAGGTATATGTACATATACTACCATTAAATACATGTGTTAAAGGTGTACCCCAGTACATTGATAAAAAAATCTGTCAACTTGTATAATCCTCTACAATGTAAACAGTATATAATGTAGTTAATAATGTATTGTATACTGGTTGTTTATAAAGTAATACTAATAAACTGTATTTTCCTGTTAAGGTGATGTGGAGTATGTTGTGTTTGGAACAGTCATTCAGGAGGTCAACACAAGCAATGTTGCCAGAGAGGTAGGAAACTTGCAATGGTAAAAATAAGAAACACAACTTTTAATATTATTGCAAAAAAATTAAATCAAGAACAACATTTTTAACATAATTCTGACCAATCCACATGTTGCAAAAGTTGTTTCCCTTACGAGATCAATCCAAAGGTCAAAAGAGAGAAACTTGCTAATCCCCTTCTTTATGCTATCAAATAATTGGGCGTCATGTAATGAAATTCCTTTGGAGTTGAACTATTCCTTTGCTGTATGGGTAGACCCATTATGAGACAATCAAAATACAAGACAGAGACAGATTTTTAATGTTAAAAAACAAAGTTACAGACCTCTAAACTACAAAGGAAGTCTTAGGGTATTTCCCCAAAGATGGCAGTCAAGGGACAAAACTCTTGCAATGTGTTGATTTAACTATTAATGTTTGACCTTTCTGATGATAATTTTTCCTGTAGGCTTCTCTTGGTGCAGGATTCTCACAAAAGACACCAGCTCACACTGTAACACAGGCGTGTATTTCATCCAATCAAGCCATCACTACATGTATGTAGAAATATCAAAAAATCAACAACTATCAGTATCAAATGTAAAAACCCACTGTGAAGCAGGAGTAGTGACAGAGAGATTTTATCTTTCCACTTTATTTGTATGTAGGCATTGGTTTAATTGCCTCTGGACAAGCTGATGCAGTTATTGCAGGAGGGGTGGAGACCATGTCGGACGTCCCAATCAGATGGGGGAGGAAGCTGAGACAGATGGCCCTCAAGATGAACCGAACAAAGGGAGTGCAGAATCAGCTCTCTCTTCTTTTCAGAACTCTGGCCTCCAAACCTGCCCTCCTGGAGGTGTGTACATTTAATGCTAATGGAGATATTAAAATAGGTGGCAAAACATGCAATAAAAAGAATCTCTTATACCGTAAACATATTGTATATACATGTACATTGTAACTTGTTTGATATTTAGTGAAAACTGACTTTTCACAACTTTAGTGCAGATTGATTTTGGCATTTCTGAATCGATGTATTAATGCATATACTTGTACATGTTTGGGGGAAACTGCATTCCGCCTAAGACACTGAATAGAATACAAATCCAACTGTGATATCTTTACAGTAATTTGTGATTGTACATGTACTGGGTATATATTACTTTCATCCAAAAATTGTGTGTTTCCTTGCTATCACTCGCAGATAGAAAACTTGCAAACTTACAAAATCATGAGATATCCATTATATATTTAAACACTGACTGTAATGTATTGCACTGTTTATATAATGAGACGGTTTGTTGACAGATCCCAGCAGTGGCTGAATTCTCCACGGGGGAGGTGATGGGTCACTCCGCAGACAGGCTGTGTGCTGCCTTTGGGATCAGTAGAATTGAACAGGTAAACTACAGAAATCACAGCACAGAGCAATAGGCAGAAAGAGACTCTATTTAATATCTACAAGAAATTTAATAGAACAGAAAAAAGCCACAGAATTATTCTACATATGATTTACATTGTACATTTAGCTTTTCGTACAAATATACATTTTGTAATCATCTCGGGTTAAATATTAGTTACGTACATGTACTTGTATAATTGACTTTCTATTTTGAATAACAGGATGAGTATGCCTTGAGGTCCCATTCCAAGGCCCACTGGGCTTCTGAGAAAGGACTACTGTCTGATGTCCTACCATACAAAGTTCCAGGTAGATGTGCTTGTCTGGCTGTTGATATAACGTGGTATTGTCAATTAAAGAAATATAGAGAAAAGCTTTAAACTGTCTCACGAGGAATTCTTGCAGGTAATAAGATATTTTTATCAAACCTGTTTAAGTCCTTCCTTTGTTGTTTACAGGTGTGGCTGACACAGTGGTCAAAGATAATGGAATCAGACCATCCACCATTGAACAAATGAGCAAGCTGAAGGCAGCGTTCATCAAACCCCACGGAACAATCACAGCCGCCAATTCTTCCTTTCTGGTGAGTGAAGTTCATACAGCCAGTATGTCAATTATATGAAACACTGCACCGACCAAGGGGCAATGGAAGTACATTTAGCTCTTCTTTCTTGAATGATGGATACTAGTTCATGTAGAATATTTTTCAACATATGCATTTATGTTATAGAATGTTATACTGATACCTGTATACAGTGTATATATACACTTTAGATCAAGATGTACAATACTATATGTGATTATGATGGCATCAGATGTACAGTTTAGTTTGGAACAGTTGTACATGTGCATGTTTATTCTCATTTACAATTTTGTTCATGTACATGTACATTTGTGTTGATGATGACACAACACTGTTACAGACTGATGGAGCGTCTGCCTGCCTGCTGATGACAGAGGAGAAAGCCTTGGAGCTGGGCTACAAACCAAAGGCTTACCTAAGGGAGTTCGTCTACGTTTCTCAGGACCCCAAAGACCAGCTTCTGCTTGGGTAAGACACTAGAGCCTAAACACCCGACTTACAATAATACAGACATATCCTCACTTACATTTCTCTTTTTATACCCCCGCTCCAAAGGAGAGGGGGTATACTGTTTTACCCTTGTGTGTCTGTCTGTCTGTCTGTCCGTCTGTAACAAAAATTTCTGTCGCATTTATCTCAGCAACTATTTATCGCAGATGCTTGAAATTTTTACACAGTATTTGTATAGGCCTGCCCTATCGTGGGATATATTTTTGTACCAATCCGACGTCAACTTCCTGTTAAATGACGACTTTGTTTATTTTAAGCAAAAATTTTCAAACAAATTTTTGTCAAAGAATTCTCAGCAACTGTTTATCGCAGATGCTTGAAATTTTTACACAGTATTTGTATAGGCCTGCCCTATCGTGGGATATATTTTTGTACCAATCAGACGTCAACTTCCTGTTAAATGACGACTTTGTTTATTTTAAGCAAAAATTTTCAAACAAATTTTTGTCAAAGAATTCTCAGCAACTGTTTATTGCAGATGCTTGAAATTTTTACACAGTGTTATTGCTATATTGTGGGATGTATTTTTGTACCAATTGGATATCAACTTCCTGTTTAATGAGTACTTTGTTTATTTTTAGCCAAAATTTTCAAACAAATTTTCGTCAAAGATTTCTCAGCAGCTATTTATCGCAGATGCTTGAAATTTTTACACAGTGTTTGTTAAGGCATGCCATATCGTGGGATATATTTTTGTACCAATCGGGCGTCAACTTCCTGTTAAATGAGTACTTTGTTTATTTTAGCCAAAATTTTCAAGCAAATTTTCCTCAAAGATTTCTCAGCAGCTATTTATCGCAGATGCTTGAAATTTTAACACACTATTTGTTTAGGCCTGCCATATTGTTGGATAAATTTCTGTACCAATCGGATGCCAGCTTTCTGTTAAATGTCGACTTTGTTTATTTTGCATATTTACATCAGAGCGGGGGTATCACTAGTGAGCATTGACTCACAGATATCTTGTTGGTCTATGCATGGATACTTCTTTTTTTTGTACTTCAATTTAAAGACACTTATTATTTGTATCTTACTTGAATCTTGTACATGTACCTCAGTTTTAGAGGCAGTTATTAATTTAATTTTGAACCTTGATTTGAAAGATTCTTTTTTGAACCTCTATTACGATATCTCTTTTAACATGTATGGTTTAAATTGTACAATGTACATTTTAATTTGCATTCAATTTGATGAGCATTTCTTCAAGGTACATGTACTTCAACTTTTGGGAATCTCATCGTGAACATTTTTAAATTTTGAATGTAAAAACTTATTGCTTGCACTGTATGATTTCAGGCCAGCTTATGCCACACCCAAAGTGTTGGAGAGGGCGGGGCTAGCAATGTCTGACATCAGTGTGTTCGAGTTCCATGAGGCTTTTGCTGTATGTATTCATTCTGGTTTCAGATATTTTTTTTTACAATTAATCTAACCTTTGAGCCTATTATAACATGAACATGTTTCATCTGTTTTCACAGGGTCAGATTCTGGCAAACCTTAAGGCCATGGACTCTGATTACTTCGCCAAGACCTACATGAACAGAACTGAGAAGGTTAGTGGATTGTAAAACAGTGAAAATGGCATAGAAACAACAGGGATTCAAAAATTAGAATTGATAAGTTTAATCTCCCATTTACAGGTGGGGACACCAGACTTGTCTAAGTTTAACCTGTGGGGAGGCTCCCTGTCCATCGGTCATCCTTTCGGAGCCACCGGAGTGAGGCTGATTACCACAGCGGCTAACAGACTGGCTGACGAGGACGGACAGTTTGCTCTTGTAGCAGCATGTGCAGCAGGAGGCATTGTAAGCATTGCAGCATTACTTGGTTCATAGACAATACTGGGTTAGCGTACAGTCAAGATTGCATGGGAAGCAGTAGAAAATTATATCATAGCATGATTGATACAGCTTTGAAGTCCGTAGATTTGTTATCTCTACATAAAACAGACATGTATAAATACCTTTACAATACACATGACATGCACGTGAAGTTTTATAGCATTTAAAGGTCATATTCAGTCTTCACAAAAACTTTTCAAACTACCCCGGTAGCAGGCCAATAGGACCAGTGGTCTGTCAAAATATGGAGGCCCCCCCAAAATTTACTAGCCCCCATAAATATATCAATATGTAACATTAAACAGTTAACAAAAACACTGTTATGCATAATTGACTACAAATTATGTTCGACGTTTGACTTGTAAAATATCTGGACCACTGAGTTTTTGTGATGACTGCATTTTAAAGAAGAAAAGACTAAAATTGCTCTGTTCTGAAATCGTTAAAATGATATGATTAAAACTAATGAAAGGAAACATTTTTACATTTACTGTTAAACTTAATTTTTGATGCATACATTTATTTAAATTTGCATTTATTCAAACAATTAAAGTATAACCAAACAATGAAGCCACATGTATATGCACAGTACATATGAATATTTGTTGTGTATTTACAGGGTCATGGAATGATAGTAGAAAGATACCCCCAGAAATGAGAAGCTCAGTGAATGATGCTGATTGTGATATAAACAGTGTCCCTGTGCTTGTGTGTGGTCAGGACAGGGTCGTCAGAGAGCATAATGAGACCACTACTGTACAGATATCATTCTCATATTTATTGCATTAAACATGAACTCATCTTTAAAGGTCTTGTAATTTTTATCTTCATTGTATATTTTTCAACAATGGAAATCAACAATTGATTCAATCTACATGACAAACGAATTCAACCTACCCACCAGTTGATACATATTGTCAATCAGTGTTGCACAATGTTTGCTTCATCAAAAGTTTCAAAGTCCATTTTGTTATGGAAAGCTGCAAATCATAAATCCTGTTTATGAGATCACCTAAGATTATTACAAACAATCATGACTAGTTAAAATCATTTGATTTAAGATATTTTAACATGAAACCTGATGAAAAACAACCAATTGACAAGCTGTAAATAGTTAATAATTTATTGGTGTAAGTACAATATTAAATAAGACCGTTGAGCAGAGTTCCTGAGACTTTACCACACAGTGGCATGGCCTTGTGCGGAACCAGCGTGTTTGCTTTGATTGGCAAGTCCCTGATTGCAGTGATGTACTGATATACTAATGATGAAGTTAACAGTTCAGGCAACCACAAGATGGTACAATCTCACCACTGATGGTTTCTAATGAATCACAATCTAAATACACACAAGAAAACTTGGGTACAGATTTTACAATGGAGATCTTTCATGCAGAATTACACCTCTGACAATAAATCTTTACAGTAGATTCCTAATTAAACGTGACCATTCTTTTTTACAGATGTAAAGTAAATGAAACTATGATATAAATTAGGCGTTCTGGATTTTATATTCTCACAATTTGATGCAAAATGGTTAAATCACGAAATTAATAACTCGCATAAAATAAGGAATCTACAGTAATAGACTGAAAAGAACAAGACATTTATACGTGGACTGGTAAAACATGTAACATAGAGACAAGATTTATACAAACTCACCAAACAAATATGTACAACAGTACACAATAAGGTCTAACCTTGCTCTATTAACCAAAATCAGTCAACTAAACTTGGGTTGCATTGTAACATTGCAATTTGTGATCTTCAATTGATCAAAATCCTACCACTGCAAAATCATCCTTAACACAGTCATGTCGGAAATATTGATTAAAATAACATGATCTTTCAATTTCAAAACAACAGTTTTTTAACACAGATAAATTGACAAAAGTGTAAAATGTAAAATTGATGAAAAAAAAAATGAAAAAAATGTGTATAACTGATCACAGTAAAATCAATTGGAAATGACTCTGAACTGAACAGTGGACTTTGCATCTGAATATTTGTATAATTCAGCAATACACATGTAAGTGTCAGTATCATGTTAAAATCAATAATAAATACATTAAATAATATAGTATATACAGTACAAAAATATATACATTTACATGAACATGCTCATATCCAAACAAAAGTAGAACAAGCAATTTAACAGCTACACCATACAAAACTTTCAACAAATCAAATCTGCCTTTTTTTAAAATATTTCATGCATGATAGAACATATTCTAATCAAATTATTTAAAATATTGTACATGTACATTTAAGCCATTGCAGACCAAATACTATTGTTATTGTCAAACTTCTTTCTTTAAAGTGTTACTGTTTTATATTTAATGTACCGGGCGGTAAGTAATCTGAATTAACAATGACACACGCATTGTATGTTGTACATTGTGAAGTACATGAACCTGTAATTGGTGAGTAGCTGCTTGGATTAACAGACATACCGGTAGTTCTTCGTACACAAACAATTTCATTTGCTCAACAGAAGACTGGCCCAGGATAGCACAAAACATACAAATAGCACTCATTCCTAGAATGGTGCTTAAAATAAATACCATATTTCAGACCTTTAAATATCATTTCATTGTACATGTATGTATGTTCATTCAAGGATGCACCGTTTCATCAGATCTGCTCCTTGTCAGGACTGTACAACTTTTTTCTGTTATAGTTTGCAGCTCCTGAAAAATAAACAGTCAACAATAAGAATGAATGAATTAAATGCTACATCTTTTTAAACAGTGAGAGGTCCTATAGACATTGGTAACACTGACCTGTATGAGGTCCACTTTACTGTAACTGTTCCTGTGTCGTACAATGCACTGACTGAACACACTGTACAGTTTCTGTAGCCTCTCCACATTGAGGCCCTCTGTATGGGTCACCACCCTCTCTAACAGCTGTTCCAGCCCCTCCCTACTGACCACCACCCCCGTCACTGGTTCTGATTCAGGGACCAGCACTGGAGGCTCTGTAAACACACAAAATAACAGTTAAATTATCAGGTACATGTATATCAAAAGGATAACTTTTTTTCTTATATAGCATTTAGTTTCGGACAGGCAGCATGATTTTACTACCATACCTTTCACAGTTGAATTTTCTTCCTCCTCTTCCATTGCTAATACTTTCTGCTTTTCCAGCTGTTTAGCTTGCTCAACACTGTCCAAAGAGTCTCCATTGCTATCAACTGAGCTACTTATTCCACTGTCTACTTCCATAGCAGTGGTTTGTTGGTTGGCCGTTTTGATTGGCAAGTCTGAGACTTTCTCACTGGTATTCTTTTTGTCTGATACATCACTCAGTCTTCGAGGAGAAAGAACTTTTACAGGGCGACTAGGAGACATTTGAGCAAGAATAGGGGGCGATTTAGAACTACTTTTATTTTCCTCTGGTTCTGTGACATCCACTTGCAGTGGCTTCGACTGGGACGATTCAGAGTCTTTCTCTGCACTTTTCTTCACTAAAAATCTTTTGTTCAGCTGTGATTTGACAGAGGGAAGGGAGTATCGTCCAAATTTTCTAAACCTTTTTCTCTTTGTATAACTCCACACTTCCTTCTTCTTTGGTTTTTTAGAGGACACAGTGAATGACTTCTTCGTAAAGAGAGCCCGGGTTGTCACCCTTGGGGAGGTTGTGTTCTTGATCTCCAGAGCTTCCTCATTAGAGGTTCCCATACTGCCCCCTTGGCCTTCTGTTCCCTCCTCCTCCTTGTTTTTGACAGGTGATCGTCTTCTCTCACTCCACTGTTTCTCAACGTTTTCAAGCTCCGGATGGGGCTCTATATCTAACCCCCTGACACGACGGCTGAATCTCTCCTGATTGGTCATCATGGATTTAGTGATGTAAAATGCTGGAACATTGCCGTTCTGGGTTTCACCTGAAATTTAAATATGAAAACTCCATGTTAATCAACGCAGAAATTAAACATGAGAATGTTGAATCAGTTGGTGCACTTTTCTACAGTACCTCTGTTCTTCCTTGATTTGGCAATCTCTTCACATTGTTTCTCAAACTCTGGATCCAGTTCTGTGTCTATTATGGCATGGAACGTATCTCTCAATGCACAGGCTCTGTGACGAATGGCCCGACCTGAATTAATTTATAACATTGAAATGCAACAGTATACTATATGTACATGTACTTCTTTAAACAACACAATTCCTAAACAGAAAACTTTCGCATACAAGATCATTAATAAAATGTCACAGTTTGTTATCTACATGTAAACTGATGTTTGTACAGATGGGGAGCCTATACATGTATACAGAGAAAAAAAGCGAGTGTGCTCACTGGTTGTGTCCTTGTTTGGGTTGTACTCGAGGGCATTACTACAGATCAGGTCCACGTCCTCCAGGAACTCTTTGCCTGTCTGGTACTGATGCATGTCTATCTTAGACATCATAGTGGACAGATCCATGGGCTTGGAGATCACATCATAGTAGTCAGGCACCTGTATGTATAGAACATTAAATCTACATCACTGCAATACATATCTAAAACTCCTATGACTTCACAGCTGATGTCATTGTCTCTGGTTTATACAATAAAGCACACAATTTCATCAAACTACTCATTCTAACTGCTGTTAAAGAATATTGAAAACCACATACATGTGTATGGCCAGACAAATTGTTACCTCCTCTACATCCACAGGGCGAGCAAATATGTAGAACTTCCTGTCCTTGACCACTTTGTTGACCACTTCCCGGAGGAAGATCCGGAGCTCCCTGAGGGTACTCTCCTCCTTGTCCCTCAGAGTCTTCAACTCTTTGTCTGTCAGTGTTCTAGGGGGAGGGGGAGGTGCTTTAGGCAAAACCTCTAAATCACGAACTGAAACATAACATACAGGACTCCATAATACATGTACACGACATTGGAGAAAACAGTAGAGGACAGTCAGATTGTAAAGTAAAATGCTAAAAATTTTCTCACTTTCAGCAAAATCAATGCAACTAATCTTGACTATTACATGTAGATTACAAATGTTATTATTTAGATAAGACTATTTTTTCAACCTTATTTCATGTTATAATTCAAGTGCAAAAGTTTTTATTTCAATAATGGAAATAAAATAATGACAAAAGTTCTAAAATACTTCTGGCTATCCATTACAAATGATGCCAGTAAATACTGTATAATCCATGGGTTATAAACTTATATTCAATGAGAACAAATAAATTTTCAATGTTAACAATCAACATCTCACCCTTCTTTTTCCTTTTTCCACCTAGACAAAAAACCTTTCCTCGCTCATTTGTTACAGAAACTTTCATTTTAACCAAATTAATCAGATTTATTTTACTGCATTATAAGAGAATTGACACCAAAGTCATAACTTATCATATATATAGTGCTTGTTTAAATTTTTTCTTTCAAATATATAATTAAAATCAAATTGATTAATAATATTTAAAGATGTACATTATACATCATTCATTTTTTTATTCCTTCTGACTTTAAAAATATTAATCTTTACCTCGATTCTTCTTCACAGTCTTGACTTTCACTGTCTGGTTTAGCAACAAATCCTGAAAGTATTCTCTCCTTTCTTCCTTTGTGGGATTACTTATGTGAATTACCTCCCCTGCATGCTGTCCAAACACACTCTGAACCTAATATACAAAGATGTAGTTAAACCAACAAATACATGTAGAATAGTTCTGGGAATTTTATGTAATTTCAAGGCAATCAATGAAATGTTTTTGAAACACATACATGTAATAGCAAGAGCAATGCGCTTACCATGGCATCTATCTGTGTGAGGGGCTCTTCACTGGTCGCCAGGAGTAAGATAGGAGAGGCAGGGTCAAGGTTCTGGATTGTAGTCAGTAAGGTTGTTCTCATGGATTCAGACAAGACATCCCACCACTGGTTAATTCGTGGCATGTACACAATACTAGGGGAAGTTCTCATCGCCTCGCGAAATATCTGTAAACAAGATGCACTTATTATATGTATATAGACAATAGCAATACTAAAAGTTGCATTTTCTCAATATCACTAAACAAGATAGACTTATTACAAATATGACACTCTTGAAGGTTCTTTAATGAATATCTGTTAAAAAGATACACTTATCATATAATAAACACAGTACTACGAGAAGTTCTAGTTGCCTCATGTAATATCTGTACACAAGACACCTACAAAGACAATACTAGGACAAGTTTTCTCATAACATTATAGACTTTCTGTTAACAGAGATACACTCAACATAACAATACTAGGAGAAGTTCTCAGTTCTCACTGATCTTTAACAAGAAAATCTTCCTGTTTTGTTTATTTTCTCACTTTTGTCATTGCAAATATAAAATAAGAAATTTACATGAGCACAAGCCTCTTCAGGGGTCCTTGTGGCGACACAGAACATGGTGGACAGATCCAGCAGGTGGACAGACAGGTGTTCCAGGTGATGTAGCAGTGCCGGCCCCAGGTGAGTGGTCTGTCCTCTACCTGCTCCTCCCTCTAGAATCAAACGAGGTCTGTACAAACAGGGTTTTTTGCTCGAGTGTCTGTAAAAATGCAAGAAAACCATTGTCATTCTCCCATACATATCTATTTCACGTACACTAACTCACTGGTTTGGTAAACACTGTAGTACCTAATAAGACTGGACATCATCTCTTCACCACTGATGCGGTTTCTTCTCTTGCCTTCATATATAGTCAAGGCTTCTTGGTCCTCCTCTTCACTCCACTCATCACCTAATCCCTGATCTAAACAAAATAGTAATAATCTCATCATCTAATCCCTGATCTATACACAACAGTAATAATCTCATCATCTAATCCCTGATCTATACACAACAGTAATAATCTCATCATCTAATCCCTGATCTATACACAACAGTAATAATCTGTCTCATCAATTCATATCTATCAAGCAATATCACATTGTCCCTGTTTTACTTTATTTACCAGCAGGCTGATGGACCTTCTCAATTGCTGTGAAAAGAATCATTTTCCTTTGTACAATAATCAAAGACATTTTTGATTTATCACTGAGCTTACTTTTAGAGTCCTGAGATGTTGCTTGAGCACTGCCAACAGGAAATACTTTATTTAAGGCATCTAATGCAATGGACAGCAGGTTTTGTAGCAATGGTCTGATGTGGCAGCCCAGGGCTTTTCCTGGGGATGCCACACACCGCTGAGAGGCTGGGATGATGGAATGCATGGCGAGTTGGAAGTCCTGGGCGTTGATACTGATACTGGCCACGTCTATCTGGAGCTTCTCGGAAGACTGGTAGATCTGGGGGTACCGCCTCCTCAGGGCCAGTAGTGCTGCCTCTGTACAAAGCGCCTTCAGGTCAGCTCCACAGTAACCTACAATAGTGATGATGTAGAAGTCAAGTCAGACCATAGATGTTGCTATTTGTGTTTTTCTTGAACACATTACTAGTGTTATGTTCAAATAATTAACAGCAGTTTCTACAATTTTACAAGCTTGATCAATATAAAACAGTTCTGTGGATATATTTTTAAGGAAGGTCATACCAACACAGAGATCAGCCACACTATTGATAAACTGAGGTAGTAGTTTAGGGTTCCAGTCCTTGGTATGTATGGATAGAATCTGTCGTCTTGCCTTAAAAATAAAATCAGAAAATCAAACATTACTGATATTTGGAATGAATCTTCTCATTCAATCAATATTTCGTTGTACCTTACATTTTTAGACGGCAATGAAAACATGAATTCTCTGTCAAATCGTCCAGGTCTCCTGAGAGCGGGATCAATGGAGTCTATCCTGTTGGTGGCGCCTATGACGATAATTTCTCCTCTGTTGTCGAGCCCATCCATTAAAGCCAGCAGAGTGGACACAATAGAACTATGGATCTGGTCCTGTCTGCTCGATCTCACTGGTGCCAGGCCATCAATTTCATCAAAGAAAATGATGGAGGGTCGCATCTGATAGGCCTGTAAAACAGTGTGTGAATAAATCATTTACCAGAAATTGATTTATAGTAAATTATTTATCAAACATCAAATTTTAAGCATTTCAGCTATAAAAAATACTTTGCTTGTGTGGAATATAAACTCTTTATATCATTCTGTAGAAAAAACATGAGTTACTTACTTGATCAAACAAAAGTCGAAGTTGCCTCTCTGATTCTCCGACCCATTTACTCAAGCAGTCAGCACCTTTCCTCATGAAGAAGGCCACTCGCTTATCTCCCTTGCTACACTCATTGGCCAAAGCTCTTGCTACCAGAGTTTTCCCAGTGCCTAAATATACAAGTAGCATCCGATATTTCCTTCTCAAATTTTCCCTTAAGTCTTCTTTTTAAAACAAGTTACAGTACGTAAGTCTTGGACTAACCTGGTGGTCCATAAAACAAGCATCCTCTGGGAGGAGTTATCTTGAATCTCTCAAAGACTTCTGAGTAGAGGAGTGGGAAAACCACCATTTCTTTTAAAGCTCTAATGTGGTTATCCAGACCTCCTACACTCTCAAATGTCACCTAAAGAGAATTTATCACCAATTCAAATAACACAAAATTTCATCTCAAATCTCAAAAATGGACAAGACTCGGGTAATATGAATAAAGAAGTTGTATTATCTTAAACCTATGAGAACTCACAGATTTGTCAATGGTCATTGGATCAACATCTGCCAGACTGGCTCCAATTCTCTGCCTGTCTTTCATTGTTCCTACAATGTCCTTATCTGCTAGGTTCATGGGCAGCAGTTGGTTACGAGCCCTTGTCATACTTTTGGCTTTCCTTCTCTGGAAATGCTCCTCATCACTGCTGGAACCAGAAGCTGAGGAGGAGGTGCTTGAGCTACCATGGAAAGCTCTTCTTTTTCTCCTGAAGACAATCAATAAGTCATAACATGTCAATGTCATATTCTAATCAATATCTTGCAATCTAAGACATCCAAAAAAATATTACTTATAAATCCACAACACAAACTTTCCAAGCAAAATGCTCCAGCTCAAGTAAATAACTGACAATGTTTACATATATTTGGTTTACAAAGGTCACACCTGAGATTGACCCGCCTGTGTGCTGGTGAACGGTACACTGGGGAGTGTTTCTTTCGTCTAACAGGTGAATCTGGTGTTTCAGCAAATATTGTGGGTTTTCTTCGTCTTCTCTCTTCTACAGAGCAACAGAATTATTTTAGTTTATATTCATGAAAAACATATTTTACTCTTATGCAGATGGTTAAACTGTAAAAGATTTCCTTTTCAAATAATTATTCTAAACTTATCATCACATTTTATTATCATCCACTGTTGAGATCAAAAGACTAAGATCACACCGATTAAAGCCTATTATTATCAGAGACTGAATCCTTGTTCCATATTGGTTACCTATTGGTACTTCAAACAGTTGAGTTCTGGGCTTGTGTTCCCTGAGGTAATAAGAGCGTCTTTGTGATTTGTCAGACTTTTTGTCTTCATCTTCCTCTTCTTCTTCCTCCTCCTCCTCTTCTTCCTCATTGTTTCCCTCATCTTCTTCATTATTATCTTCATCATTTTCCTCATCACTGGATTCTGTAAAATATAGGAAAACTTCAGGAAATAAATCTTCACTAGTTAAAAGATTTATACATGTGTAACACATGGATTCAATGTACAAGTATAATTATGCAAGTTTTAATCAACAACACCAACAGTAAAATTGATTTCTTACACAATTCCACAAATAAAAATAAAACACATGTAGTGTTCAGTCTTGATAATACTTACCACTCTCAGAAGACTCATGAACAGGCATACCATACATGTCTCTCTTCACAGGTTTCCTCACTCTCTTAACTCTGCTGTACATGCTCTCCTCCATATCAATCTATTGAAAAATGCGAACTTATGAAATAACCTGAATTAGCAACTTGATACATTAGAATCTTTTGTCATCTGTTGCTGATAGTAATTCTACACATGTATACCTACTTTCAGACCGAATTTATCATGCTTCTGATTAAAATTCATGATTTCTTAAAATTATAAATAAATGTACACTATCATTAACTTCCTCCACTCTTCTCTTCTTCCTTGGATTCTCCTCATCATGTTCATAGCTTTGTTTATCCACATACAAAGCCCTATCTAGGATCTTGGGGTCAAAGGTTCCATAAAGTAGCTTCCTTTGTCTACTGCTGCGGCGTACCACTGCCTCCTCTTTGTCCTCCATGATTGGCCGACTTGATCGACCAGGAGGTATAGACTTTGAGGATGGCTGCTGATGGGATTCTTAAACATAAATACCAAGACAATGAGTAGACCTTCAATAAAGACTGTTAACAATAACTGTAGTGTATTACGGATTCGAGCCGGGTCCGGTTTGTATTTTAGTAGAGACGTGATTCCCCGCCATTCTGGAAAGTTTCATTGTTTACATGTGCTCCGTGCACATTTCGTTCATTACCTAGTCCATTCGGCGCTCTAAAACCACAGAGTAAGTTTTCATTCATTTTCTAGAGTCAGTCAATCTATATGTTAAGCTGTCTGTGCTAGTAAATCGTTTGAAACGTTATGGATGTAGTTGCATTCAACGCACGTGTTATCTAGACAGTAAGGGATAAATATGTACCTTTATCATGTGTTTATTCTTTATGTCATGCGGGTGGATTTCACTTTCTTATTGATACCTTTTATGCAGTTACAAATCTGTCGTCATTTATGTTGTCAATCTAGTCATTTGATATTTGTTTACTCTCAGTTTATCTCTATAAAATTTTCTATGGAAAGCCATTACTGCCATATTTATATATGTGTACAGAAGCCCATGTTTCCAATACCAAAGTCCATTTCAGTATTATTCAAAGAATTTATTTGATCTATATGTTGAATTAGTACAGATAATCTGATGTTTTGATAAAGTATGGTGTGCCATTCCTGTAGTTTTAATGCGATTACTGTGAACATGTTTTTAAGATCATGTTTGTTTATGTTTCAGTTTTATACCCTCTCCGGAGGTATGTTTAAGTAATAAAGGACTGCACCAGTTGAGTTCTCTTGTTACGCCACAGTATAAAATCTCGGACCTTCAAGAGCGTGGACACGATGATACCTTCAAACTCTGAGACCTACAGATCAGCTCGTGTGAGATCCCTTACGGAAAAGGGACAAGAACAGTATGAAGAAACTTTAGAAAAATATTCTTCAAAGCTAAGAAGCATTGGCAGAGACATCGACAAACTTCTATGGGAAGTAGAAAATGAGGATCCCAAGGACCAAAGGTTCCTAGATGCTGTTACGACGGACATCAAATACCAAGCGGCTTTATACCAGGACACATGGAATCAACTGGAATCATACCTAGAAGGAACGAAGACATTCGAAAGCCTTAATGAAATTTACTCAAGAAGACTCATAGCAGAGAGCGTTTTCATGAAGATCAAACATATTGGAGCTTTATTATCGGAGATGGAGGAAGTGAAGAACCCTTCAACCTGCGACGGTCAAATTAAAGCTACAGAAGAAAACGTTCAGGCCTCCATTGAACAGAAACCTAAATCCACAAGATCAAAGAAGTCCAAGTCGAGCAAGTCTGCAGGATCGCGTTTATCAAGCGCTAGTGCTATTTTAATCAAGCAACAAGCAGACCTGGAAGCAGCCAAAGTGAGGCACAAGTATATGGAACAAGAATCCGAACTAATCATAAAAAAAGCTGCTTTAGATGCTAACTTAAAGTTGTTGAACAGTCAGAGAGACGTGGATGAAGCTAAAACGAGAGTAAAAACAATACAAGTCCTACTCGATGAGGAAGAAGATGGATCCGAAGTATCGTCAATCAGTGAAGAAGTCACTAGACAACGCACAGAACAGTTTGTGAGAGATTCTTGTGAACATCTACAGCAAGTAAATCTCAGCCCACAGGTCACTGAACGGGAAATTCAACAGGTCACCAGTCACCAAGCCAAACAAACAAACGAGAACAGCCATACCACTATGAACGTTGATGCTCCTGCGTTTGTGCCTTCAACAGTTAATGTACATAGAAACACTTGGAACACAGACATGTGCAATGAATTCTCCAAATTCATGATAAAAAAGGACCTCTTGCTTTCTCGTCTGACCAAGTACGACGACAAACCAGACATGTACATAGCTTGGAAGTCAAGCTTCAAGAACGTGATGTCCGAACTCAACGTATCACCAGCAGAGGAGGTCGACCTGCTAGTGAAATGGCTCGGACCCAACTCATCAAACCAAGCCTTACGAATCAGGGCTTCCAACACTGGAGACCCCTCCCAGTGCCTACAGAAAATATGGAGTCGTCTGGAAGATCGCTTTGGGTGTCCAGAGATAGTAGAAGAAACATTAAAGAGGAAAATAGCATCGTTTCCTAAATTATCAAACAAGGACAACAAACAGCTGTTTGACTTAGCAGACATAGTGGCCGAAATTGAATCCATCATGAAAAATCCAAGTTATGTAACTGTGTTTGCTTACTATAATTCCTCTTCTGGAGTCAACCCAATAGTCGCCAAACTCCCTACCCACTTGCAGGAGAGGTGGACAACAGAGGCAACTAAATACAAATTGGCGAACAACGTACCCTATCCGCCATTTTCTGTTTTTTCCAAGTATATACACAATACAGCCAAAGTCAGAAATGACCCTAGCTTCATCTACGAGAAAGTCAATGAGTCAGAATCAGCTCATCATAGAAACAGATCAACAACAAGACCTTTGCAAGTGTCAGCCAGGAAAACAGAGATGAAGGCTCAACCATCATACTACAGTTCTCCGAAGACGCCCGACTCTTGCCCAGTTCATGGTACTAACCACTCATTGAACATGTGTCGCTCCTTCAGAGCCAAGCCCATCACCGAACGGAAAGAATTCTTAAAGAAAAACGGATTGTGTTTTCATTGCTGCGGCCCTCAAAGACATCTAAGAAGAGACTGTCGTGAGACTGTGAAATGTGTAGTGTGCAAAAGTGATAAACACGCATCAGCTCTACATGAAGACGATCATGAAACTCGATCGAAAGCAATGGAAGCTCATGGAGGGGAGGGAATGAACAACAGTGTAAATACCGCTTGTACTCAAGTATGTGGGACTATAGCACACACCAGCAGATCATGTGCCAAGATTGTCCTGGTCAACGTGTATCCTAAAGACCGCCCACATTGTTCAAGAACTTTGTATTCTCTAATAGATGATCAAAGCAATCGTTCCTTGGCCTCCTCCTCCTTTTTTGACAAATTTATGGAACACACTCCAGCACTGGAATATGTTCTATCCTCATGTTCAGGAAAGTTTAGAACATCAGGTCGTACGGCAAGTGACTATGTTGTGGAAAGCATTGGTCACGAATTCTGCCTCACTCTTCCAGAACTCATCGAATGTGACAGCATCCCAAACAACCGAGATGAAATTCCGTCACCACACGTTGCCAGACAGTTCCAACACCTCCATGATATTGCCCATAAAATCCCAGAACTCCAACCAGACGCAGACATCGAACTCCTGATTGGAAGAGACCTCATTGATGCACACCATGTTTTGGATCATCGCATTGGTGTAAACGGCCTTCCTTATGCCCAGAAACTTCCGCTTGGGTGGGTAATTATAGGAGAAACCTGTCTTGGGAAACTTCATCCGCCCACCAGCGTTTGTGTTAGTAAAACATTTATCCTAGACAATGGACGCTCAACACACTTTGAACCTTGTGAAAGTCTCCTTAGTGTGGACACGAAATCGGAGCCGCTCTTTAAGAAAACCAGCTTGGATGAAACCATAGGACTTTCCATTGAAGACAAGAGGTTCATTGAAGTAATGGAATCAAATTTTGCGAAAGACAGCAGCGGAAGGTGGACAGCCCCTTTGCCCTTCCGGTCGAATCGACCACCTTTAGCCAACAACAGGGAGCAAGCACTCAAAAGAGCCAAATCCTTTGACTTGAGTCTAAAACGAGATCCAAACAAGCAGCAACATACCCTGGAGTTTATGCAAAAGATGTTTGATAATGGTCATGCTGAAATTGCTTCCTCCGTAGACGAGAAAACAGAACATTGGTACTTACCCTTGTTCAGCATTTACCATCCGAAGAAGCCAGATAGTGTCCGAGTGGTTTTCGACTCGGCAGTCAAATTTCACGGTTCGTCTCTCAACGACGTTTTGATGAAAGGACCACCCTTACACAACAGCCTCTTAGGTATCTTACTACGCTTTCGTACAGAGGCTATCGCAATTACGGTAGATGTGGAACAAATGTTCTACAACTTTTATGTGTTCGAAGGACACAGGAATTACTTACGGTTCATATGGTATGAAGGAAATGACCCTTCCAAACCCCTTAAAGATTACAGAATGACTGTCCATGTATTTGGGAACACAGCTTCTCCAGCGATCGCCACTTATGGTTTGAGGAAATGTGTGGAAGGTGCCGATCTAGATGTGAAAAACTTTGTCAATGACAATTTTTATCTTGACGACGGGATAACCTCGTGTGAAACTACAGAACAAGCAGTGAAGCTCATCAAACAAACCCAACGCGCACTCTATGAAGGAGGCCGTCTAAGGCTGCACAAGATTGCTTCTAACGATAAAGCAGTGTTAGAACAGTTTGACACAAACGACTTGGCATCTAACTTAAAGAACTTGGATATTGGATCTGACGAATTACCGATGCAGAGAAGTCTTGGCCTTTCCTGGGACATTTCTGCTGACACTATCAAGTTCCTGTTATCATCAGAACCAAGGCCTTACACACGTCGAGGTGTGTTGTCAATGATCAACAGTGTCTTTGATCCTATTGGGTTTGCAGCTCCCGTTGTCATCCAAGGGAAACTTCTCCTCAGAGAAATGCTTTCATCATCAAAGTCTGTTGACTGGGATGATCCACTACCAGAGTCATTGATGGCCCGTTGGAACAAATGGGTTACCTCCCTAACAGACTTAGGAACCCTCGAGATACCACGCATGTATTGTGTTATCTACTTCAACACAGCACTACGTCGGGAAATCTTCATCTTCTCAGATGCTTCCAAAGACGCAATAGGCGCTGTAGCCTACTTAAAACTATCAGATGCCAAGTCCAGCCACATCAGTTTCGTCTTAGGAAAGGCAAAAGTTGCACCAGCAAGCGGACATACAATTCCCCGTCTTGAGCTCTGTGCAGCAGTCTTAGCGGTAGAACTGGCAGAAACGATCCAGGAACAACTTCACATAAGTCTGCAAGACATGCAATTTTACACGGACAGCCAAGTGATTCTTGGATACATAACGAACGAAACACGCAGGTTTTACGTCTATGTCAGCAACCGTGTGGCAAAAATCAGACACTCAAGCAACCCAGAACAGTGGCATTATGTTCCCACCAACCAAAATCCGGCAGACCTTGCTACTAGAGGTCTAGAACCAGCAGCACTACAGAATAGCCTTTGGCTAAGGGGACCAGACTTCCTCAAGACAGAACTCCAGCCCGCCGGAGAAACATTCGATCTCATCAATGCAGGCGAGGACAGAGATCAGACCAGAAATTACAACCCTGAAAATAACTGCTAAACCGCACGAATCGTCTATCTCGGACGTTTTCCTGAAATTCTCAGAATGGAAAGTACTAGTATTCGTCATTTGTGCTCTGAAACGTAAGATTAGAAAGAAACGGCAGGGTGGGACTCTGAAGGATGAGATCTTCGCTTTGTCTTCAGAAACCGAACAGTTCATTGTAAGAGAAGTTCAGAAGGAGATGTATGGGCCAGAAATTCAGTCTCTACAGGGGGGAAAGCAGCTCCCTAAGGACAGTACTCTCCTTCCTCTTAGTCCTGTGTTAGATCAGCATGGGGTATTGAGAGTAGGTGGACGTTTGAGACACTGCGAAGCTACTGACAACTACAAACAACCTATCATCATACCTAAGGGACACCATGTCGCTACCCTTCTTGTGCGACACTTTCATCAAAGAGTATTTCATCAAGGAAGAAAGTTAACAGAAGGTGCGATCCGCGCAGCTGGATACTGGATAGTCGGAGCAAGACGCCTGATCAACTCTGTCATCCACAACTGTGTTATTTGCAGAAAACTCAGGGGAGAATTCTGTTCACAACGGATGGCTGACTTACCAAAAGACAGACTTGCTTTCAGCCCAGCCTTCACCTTTGTTGGAGTGGACACCTTTGGTCCATGGGAGGTGGTCCACAGACGAACCAGAGGAGGGCTAGCCAAGCATAAACGATGGGCTTTACTCTTCACTTGCCTAGTCACAAGGGGCATACATATTGAATTGATAGAAGAGCTCAGTAGTTCGTCATTCATTAATGCACTGAGGCGTTTCACAGCGATAAGAGGTCCAGTTCAACAGTTCCGGTCCGACAGGGGAACAAACTTTGTTGGAGCCATCCAAGACCTGTCCATCCTAGCCAAGTTTACCGAAGACCATACTGTGAGAAACTATCTGGCAGAAAATGGAGTGATTTGGGTATTCAATCCACCTCACGCATCTCACATGGGGGGTGCATGGGAGCGTTTAATTGGTGTAGCCCGGAGAATACTTGATGCCATGCTCCTACGCAACCATGGGAATCTCACACATGAGATTCTCTCTACCTTCATGGCTGAAGTGACAGCAATAGTCAACGCTAGACCTCTGACAACAATATCCTACGACCCTGAGTCGCCTTGCCTGTTGACGCCCTCTTTATTGCTGACCCAGAAGTCTTCACCAGCTACTTTCCCAATTCCAGATTTTGGACGGAAAGACATGTTAAGGAGCCAGTGGAAACACGTTCAGGTACTAGCAGAAGAGTTTTGGCAGAAGTGGAGGTCGGAGTACTTACATAGTCTACAACCTCGTAAGAAGTGGAAGTCGGACACCAAGAACCTTACGGTCGGAACCGTCGTTCTCATGAAGGACAACGCCTGCGCAAGAAACGATTGGCCCATTGGGATCGTGAAGCGTGTGTTCCCTGGTGATGATGGACGGGTGAGAAAGGTGGAGCTGAAAGTTGTGCGCAATGGAAAAACAACCACGTACATACGTCCCATAACAGAACTAGTAGTTCTCTTTGAATCACAATAATACTCACGTTCAGTTTATGTCCATTTTTGTTAATGTTTATCTGAATGTTGTCTGATGCATAGATAGGAATTTGTGTCAATTAATTAGAAGTGATTTTTTCAAAATCAGGAGGGGAGTGTAGTGTATTACGGATTCGAGCCGGGTCCGGTTTGTATTTTAGTAGAGACGTGATTCCCCGCCATTCTGGAAAGTTTCATTGTTTACATGTGCTCCGTGCACATTTCGTTCATTACCTAGTCCATTCGGCGCTCTAAAACCACAGAGTAAGTTTTCATTCATTTTCTAGAGTCAGTCAATCTATATGTTAAGCTGTCTGTGCTAGTAAATCGTTTGAAACGTTATGGATGTAGTTGCATTCAACGCACGTGTTATCTAGACAGTAAGGGATAAATATGTACCTTTATCATGTGTTTATTCTTTATGTCATGCGGGTGGATTTCACTTTCTTATTGATACCTTTTATGCAGTTACAAATCTGTCGTCATTTATGTTGTCAATCTAGTCATTTGATATTTGTTTACTCTCAGTTTATCTCTATAAAATTTTCTATGGAAAGCCATTACTGCCATATTTATATATGTGTACAGAAGCCCATGTTTCCAATACCAAAGTCCATTTCAGTATTATTCAAAGAATTTATTTGATCTATATGTTGAATTAGTACAGATAATCTGATGTTTTGATAAAGTATGGTGTGCCATTCCTGTAGTTTTAATGCGATTACTGTGAACATGTTTTTAAGATCATGTTTGTTTATGTTTCAGTTTTATACCCTCTCCGGAGGTATGTTTAAGTAATAAAGGACTGCACCAGTTGAGTTCTCTTGTTACGCCACAATAACCAAACAGTAAACAGGAGTCCTGGCTTACCCAAGTCACTTTCTTCATCTGTAGGGTCATCATCTATCACAAATCTACAATCACAAAAATAAAAGTAATGAAACTACACAGAGCCAGTCAAATTGAGTTAATAAGTATAATGCAAAACATCATCAATAACCAGTCTGGGCAGACTCCGAAAATGAAGTAAATGGAAGCGATTTCTCAAAAATACTCCGAAAAAGGAGTTTGGCGCATGCAGTTAATCAAAACATCACATTATTTACATTACCTCCAAAACGAAAGTTGAGAAAATTGCAATACGTGACGGTGCCAATTATTCTATTTTCAGAGTTTAGTCCATTTTTGGAGTATGCACAGACTGATATTACAGTTTGTTTCTAGAGTATTATTGTACCTGCGCCGGTTGCTTGCTCTGGTATTTTTGGTGTTTGAAGATTTTCTGTGTCTTCTTGGTGAGAAGTTTACAACACCACTGCTTTCATCGCTTTCTTCGCACTAAAAAACAATAATATACTATACATTGCTTTGTTGATTTAGTGTATCAAAGTATGTATAGTCATTTGACCAGTTCCGAATTTTGACCAGTTCCGAATAGTTCAGAAGTTATATAGCAAAAAATTAATGAAATAAAAAATGGAGAAAAAAATCAATACCTTTAATATAAACACGTGTTAATGCTTGTTTAAATTCTGCAGTTGTTTCATTTTTTGCGGTCATATATGTATTTGATATCAGTCTTAGATTAGTCGACCTACTTTCAGTTTGTAATAAATCCAGGTCATTGCAACGCTAATATGTGCATAAAATCGTCTGTTGGTGCCTGAAATTTCACTTGTAACAAAATTTCTTTTACCAAACGTAGGTTTAATATATATTCTGACATACCCAAAAGCATACAGGATAAAAAATAAAATACATACGCAAGTGGATGCAGAATTTTATCGAGCCATCATTTTACGAGTTTCGAATACCTTATTTGTTTCCGTCTGAACTGAATGGAGGGGTGGATTAAAACAAATACCTCTGGAATTCATTAAATGTCTTTCTCAGTCTTAAATAAATCATATTGTACCACAATAATGATAAGTGGAGGTGCTGCGACTGTATTGCGACAAGATGTTAGAAACCAGGCTAAATTATTGTTAGGGGACTTTGTCTGTCATTTCAGTGCAAATCAAACTATATTGTTAAGAAAATACAAATAACTGAGATATTTGCATTTAATTTGTTATTCAACTGGTTCAATAAATGGTTTTAGGGCCGAAACTTTTTATCTACATTCCATATGTATGCTATTCGGAACTCATCGACTTATTCGCAACTGGTGAAATGGCTTCACACGTAATTAATTACAATGAAATTTTATATTAAAAAAATTAAATGCAGCAATATTGCATTAATATCAGCAGGGATATGGTGAATATATGCCAATATATCAGATCTGAAAAAAACACCCAGGAAAATTTTTAACACCTCCAAATCTGAACCCTATTCTGAACTGGTCAAACGACTGTACTATCTGTACCTACATGTATCTAATTTTAAACCTAAACACATGCTGTAATCATAGCAATGCAAATATATATATCAAAATCTATCCCAAACTCCTGTTTACATTATATATTTTTTTATTCAAAAATACATAATTTGTGTTCAAACTTTATGTATTATAATTAACTATATGCAGTGTGTCTAAAGACTTTTAGTGAATAAAAGATTTTATAAAAAAAATTCCTTCTGAAATTTGTTTTTGCTAATATTATCAATTTCCAAGAGTAAAATGAGTGGACATGTCAAAGAGGAAATCTTGTAATGTTACTCTGTATCTGATTAAACTGGTATGCAAAAAGAGACAAAAAATGTTGAAAACGAAAGCACAGACCGCAGATGTTTCGCTGATCTTAACAAAAAGAAGCTTTAACGTTGTTTAAGTTGCATATGAACCATTGATTACTAAAATGATTCTACTGAAATTTTGAGAATGCGCCTACATAAACTTCATGATTTGCTTTATATATTATTCATTCACATTTCAGTTGGAGATATACTGTACATGAAAATTTGCGAGGGAATTTTTACAATTCACGAGGAAATTCGAAATACATGAAAACCCTTTGTTCTAGACGAATGATTATGTAGTTTCACTTTGAATTCAAAACGAATCTTACGTAACTAACATGTTCCTTTTTTCTAAAACTTTCGGATGGTAAAATAGATTCTTCTTGGTTATTTTCCGATCTATGTCTTGTATTCACCATTTCTTTTCGGCTGCTTTCCTACTTTCATGGAACCCTTTCACCGTTGTATCACCTACAACGCAAGATATAGTGCAGGTTTTTGTTTATACTATTACAATATTTTCGGATTTTAAATTGTAGTAATCCTCATGATACGGTTACATTACCTTTTAAGAAGCATTTGACATCGCTCACAAATACTTTTGTGAATAACAACAATGCGGAAGGATATAATGCTGAAATTTTTCGTCGACGCGAAAAGGCGCCAAATCTGTTATTGTTATGATAAACGATAAATCAGCTGATCGCTTCCTTTTATCGTTTTACTGTCAAACAAAACGAGTGAAATATGAATAATAATACTTTTAACTATTTTTTAAAAACAATCCCCATACCTTTCTAAATCACATCTATCAGATGTGTTAATTTTAAATATATTCAACCCCTGTTCAAAGCCTATATAAAATAAATTTTTTAACATAGACATATCCGATATGTCTATGTTTTTAAGCGCATGTTAATCATGCAGCTCGCCGCGGCACATTGAACTTCTATGATCATTTATAATGCAAATTAGATATTTAATAAAAGAATTGTTCCGATATTATCTGTTCTTTTTAAATTTGAAAATCGGTTCTTCCTCTTACATTTATCATGGTGGCTGCATATAGGCTTAATATTCAATTCAATGTCAATGGTTTATTGAGATCACCATGTTAGCATACAGTCAATAGTTATAGGACATGACATACTTTTTTAAATGCTGGAGAGCCGGGTATTTTTTTTTTTTTACCAATTTGTGAGCACGAATGAAAAAAACGGCCGGAAAAATAAAAATTTATGACCACGCATTTTTTGTTTCCACAAAATAAAATTTTTGATCATAAAATAAAATTTAATAAGGGGGAGGGGGTCGAGGGAAAACTATATTCTCTTTATGGCTCTCTAGGAAAATATACAGTCTGTGTGCTAATATACTGTAAGTCTCCGTGGGTATTTAGGTCTTAAATCAATAAAGTTATTTCAGCCCATTTTTGAACATTATAATGAATGTCACGCGGTGATATTTTTAAAAGAAAAAAGAAAACTGTTTTGGGTTGCATATAAAACACTTTAAGGTTTCGACATTGTATATATTAAATACATGTATATAAATTTCAATGTTTTTCACTGAAACCGTTTAACTTTAGATTAACAGATATCTCTTAGTAAAAACTTAACAACCTGAAGAAAAAAACTAATTAAGGTGCTCCCTTTGAAATGGGTCTATGTTTCGGGAGCCCCCCCCCCCCCCCCCCCCCCGTGCATAGTGTAATCGATGTGGTAATGTCATTAGAAACATTTGGACACAATTTAAATTGTGTGAAAACTGCATATTAATGATTATTATATACAATTTAATTTGTGTACGAGGTACACCTACAATGCCAAATTCGTTATTTCGCGGGATATTTGTCACGTGATACACACAGGCAATATGGCAGATGGAACTGCTGAACTTCTACCGAGGTTTATGGCATTTTATTAGAATAGCAGTGCGAATGCTTCAAATTAAGTGACAGAGTTTGAATTTGATCATCTTATATTTGTGGATATAAATTGTTCAGATTGTTCAACCCATGGAAAAAATGTCGGCGTTAGTGCCTGGTTCAAAAATATTGGGAACTGTCACCCACGTGGAGTTCGATGCAGGTTTGTGTATTGGATATTGTCAGTTATGCGAGGAAAACGTTGTTGACGAGCTCGCAGAAGCTATTGAAAACAATGTACAAAAAAGTGCTTCGTCATATGATAACTGGTCGAGTGATGACATTGTTTTGGCTTTGTTTCCTGAAGATGATAATTGGTACAGAGGCAAGATTGTCGAAAATGGCGCCAACGGTCTGTTGGTTTTTTTTGTCGACTACGGGAATACAGAGACTGTGAACAGTGGCAGCATCAGAAAACTCCCCAGTTTGTTAAAGCACATAGAACCACTAGCAACAAAGTGTGTCTTGGTGGATGAAACTCCACCCAATGGACAATGGACTGCAGAACAAGAGATGGAAGTAAAGGACAAACTCTTGAACCAGGAATTTATGTTTGAAATTATAAAGAGATCGCCTCAGGGCTTTTCTGTTCGAATGCATAGTCCCTCATCCAGTGCAACATCCCTCGACACCCTAACAATGCAAACTGTTGCTTTAAATTCTTGTCATCAGTGCTATATTTCTTACACAGAGAGTGCAAATAAATTTTGGGTGCAGTTGCAAGAGACAGAAAATGATCTGATTGAGTTGATGAGTCAGATGACAGATCATTGTTTACGTAGTGCTGAGCCCCTGGGCAGTCCTCGCGTGGGTGGGTACTGTATTGCATACTACAGTGATGATATGGCCCCATACAGATCTCAGATTCTAACCAGCACTTCAGACAAATGTCTGGTCCAGTTCATTGATTATGGGAATTCAGAGTCTAAATCACCAGGCGACTTGATGAAATTACCTCCTAAATTCATGCCATTCCCAGTTCAAGGTATACGCTGTTGTTATAAAGCCACAAAGATCAATCCAAACAAACTAGAGGACAAACTGCAAGAACTCATGGCTTCTGAAGGAGGAGTTAAGGTCAAATTTCTGAGGAGAAGTAATGATGAGTATACTGTAGAGATCAATGAAGTGGAACAACTGGAGGGAAATTCCAGCATGAGTAATTCCCAGTCCGAGGTGCAACATGATTACCCAGTGTCCTCCCTCCCCCTGAATCAGACCTGCGATGTGTGCGTGTGTTACGTTGAGCACCCTGGTTGTTTCTATGTACAGTTACTAAGCAGTTCTGACACAGTAAATGATTTGATGGATTTAGCAGAGGAGGAATTTGTAACGAGTAGGTCTCTGTCTAGAGTATCACCTGGACAGTCTTGTTTAGCCAAAATGAGTGATGCAGGTATTTATAGAGGTTTCATAGAGTCAACTGGATCTTCCATTTCTGTCACTTCTGTGGATTTTGGATTTACTGAAACAGTAGATGTGCAAAATCTTCGTGAAATTTCCACCAAGTTGCAGTCCATCCCATCACAGTGTGTACAGTGTACCGTTGACCTGACAAAGATGTCGTTCGAACACTGGTCTGACGAGGAAATCAACATCCTTAAGGGGTTTGAAAACTCTGTACCTTTGGTTTCAATGGTCACCTCAAGCAGAGGAAATGTGTACCAGTTGGATTTATATGACACAAGAGACAAAGACATCGACCGTTACTTAAATGAGGAGTTACTAGGGGTTAAAAAGCAGGGGAAGACGGCCTCCTCATACAAGGAATCGGCTCGACGTCCCCTGATTATTCGCAGAATTCAGATCCCCAAGCCTGATGTGGTTGTCGGGAACACAGAGATTGTGTGCGTCACTGCTGTCCACTCCACTAAGCAGTTCTTTGGCCAGCTGACTAAAGTCCCTGTCGACAAATTTGCCTCCCTACAGGATACTCTGACCAAGGTTTACGAGATGGGACAAGATGCTATTGTAGACGGGGAGGTGGGAACCTTCTGTTGTGCTAAGTACACGGATGGTTCCTGGTACCGAGCTCTCATCACCGCGGTGACAGGAAGCTCAGCGGAGATCATGTTTATAGACTTCGGTGACTCCTGCACGGTCCCTCTGTCCTCACTGTATCAGATTCATCCCAGCATTGCTGATACTCCACAACTCTGTATTTTGTGCCAGTTCCAGAAACAACCAGTAAACCTGAGTCTTGGTGATCTACAGAGTCTGATGGTGGACAAAGTAGTGGAGATCAGACTACTCTCAAAGACAGGCAGGTTTTCCTTAGATCTATCTCATTAGATAATTTTTTTTAAAAACTGTGCTTGTGTATTGTGGTTGATTTGGTTTGTTCTGACATACTAATGTTGCAAAATGGTTGTCAATGTTAAGTTTCTTGAATTTTTTAACTTTTGTTCCAGATGGGGTATTTCCCACTTTCCAGATTGAGTTCACTAACCAGTCCAACAATAGAAACATCACATCCAGGCTGTATGGAAACCAGCACAAAATCCCCAGACTCCCACAGGCTGCTCTGCAGAGTGGGTATGTAAATGACTGTGCAAAATTTTTTTTATGTAGAATGAGACGACTTGTCTAGTGGGCAATGAGAAACCTTCAATCGAAGTCTCACCTATACATTTGGGCCCTAAATGTATTTATAGTGGTAAAGTGAGCATAAGATCAAAAGGGAATATGTCCCAAGTTTTATGGCATTTTTTGTAACACTTAACCTGAAGAGCAATACCAAATTCATTTTCTGAAAACTTGTATCCCCATAATCAGTCTATTGTACAATTTGGAGATTTGACCAGTGTACTTGTAAGTAAATGTGTAATATTTTAAAGTGAAAACAATAAGTTGTGTATGAGCCTGGACTCTTTTTCAAGAAATCTGAATAATACCATATTTATAATACATATTTATACGTAAACTTAAAGCACATTGTATTTCAATTGACTTCTTTCTGGTAGTAGAACTGGAGGAGAGAAGCGTGGAATGGTCAGTATCGGCGATGTCGAGGAAGTGATGGTCACTCATGTGGTGGACCCCGAACACTTCCACTGCCAGCTGAGCAAGACCGCCCCCCAGCTGGATGCCCTGATGGAGAGTCTCGACAAGCATTACTCCGCCCTGGGAGAGGACGAAGAACTACTCACGACCTTTTCACTAGGGAAGCACTGTGTGGCCAAGTACAGCGCGGACCAGGACTGGTACAGGGCCCAGATTACAGGTATTGTATTTATTAAACAGGTGTCTGGCACGCTATGATAAGTTTACATTAATGTTTACAGTACTTGTCAGCATCAACTATTTGCAGTTGAAGTGGCCTGTCTGCAATCTTGAAAGGCATACTTACAGATTTTGTACAGCAAAGAAAAATTCTGAATAGTTGGTAAAGTTCATGTAGATTATTTCATAACCAAAAATAAGTTTTCATTACATTCAGAGTGGACCATCAGAATATTGATTTTAGGTGTTTGATAACTTTTGGAGGAAACTAGATACCCGTTTTCATACATATCTTAAAAGATCTGACCTACATGGCAGAAAGGTGTCACTTGCAGTTTCAAAGTTTCAAATTTTTTATCATGCAATATTTGATGATATATATCCCTCAAATGATATTGAACTAGATGTTAATTAATTTGGAGGACAAAATTTAATATTATCAGTAACTTTAGCTGGATTTCACTTCAAATTGATTGCATGTACCAGGGGGCAAGCACAACACCCAAAACTCACCTTTGTGATCGATTTACATTTTTTAAAGGGAAAAATAACTTATGCAGGACATTTTAGAAATAAGCTTTGGGACATGATATCATTAAGTAGAGAGAGATAGCATTTCAAAATACCATAAGACATACTTCAACACTGAAAATAAATCAGTATTCCAGCAGGGATAGGGTTTTTTGATTGACCTGTATAGCCTGATTTGTTTACCAGGCATGTTGAACAATAATTTTTTTACCAGGCATGTTGAACAACACTGTTAACGTATTATATTTAGCGTGTACGATATTTGGCGGAATATGATTTTTGAACAAGTTAGCATAGATTTGATTTAACACATTTCTAAATGTAGTTATCTACTTACATATTTTACATTTGGCAATATACTTGATTTAGCAGACGCCGTTTTCTGCCAAAAATGCTAAATAGAATACACAGCCAAATGTAATACGTTTACAGTAATTATACCCTATATATGTATATAGGAATCACCTTGTCGGAGTTGTCCGTCCGTCTGTCTGCAAAATTCATGTCCAGTCCATATCTTTCTTATGGAGAAACACTTGAAGGTCTTACTTCACACAAGGATTGCTTATGACCTAAGGGTGTGTCATGACTTTGATCAAAGGTCACTTAGTCAAGGTCAAGGTCACTGGCAGAAAAAGTGCAAAATTCATGTCCGGTCCATATCTTTCTTATGGACAAATATTGGAAGTTCTTAATTCACATAAAGATTGCTTATAATTCAAAATGTTTATATTAAATGGCTGCTTGACATGTGGATTTTAGTTTGATTTGAGCCATGTTTGTGAACATAAGGATGCAAAAGTCCTCATGCATTAACTTGAAATACAATGGAATTTAAAGAATAGAAATTGGTTTGTGTACTCATATTAGCATTAACAGTTTTAAAAAATAGAGCAGTTGTTATTTATAGAAAATGGACTGTGAAATAGATTCATCCAATATTTTCTATAATAATAGAAAAAATACATGGGTTATGATTTTTCCTTTGCAGGGGGTATCAATTGTGAGCTTGCTCACAGTTCCTCTAGTTTGTTTACCAGGCATGTTGAGCAATAATTTGTTTTCCAGGCATGTTGAACAATGGGATGGTGGAGGTGAGATACATTGACTATGGAAACACGGAGTGTTCCTCCAAAGACACGCTGAAGCAGATCAGTGACGAGCTGATGACCCTCCCTCCGCAGGCCGTCCTCTGTGGACTCGAAGGTTTGTATCCCCCTGTAGAAAGGTGACCAGTCTCCCCACAGATATGTACCAGCCTTACACAACAAGTCTGAGTAGTTTTTGTGTACTATAAATATGTCCAATAGATCATGTTTTCTGTTGTTGGAACATTTCATAGTTGTTGCAGTTTCTTGTTCATCAAATGTCTAATTCAATTCAATATTTATTAAATCGAGAAACGAAGTAAACAATATTTTTAGTTTTTGTGGAAATTTGATTAATAATCTTTATAGACCCTGTCCCATTCAAATGTTACCCCATTTAGAGGAGCACCCCCACCCCCATCAATGTTAAATTATGGTATTGATGCATCTGTTTAATGCACATCCTTTAATGAGTGCAGGGGCTGACAAATCCGATTGCCCGACGCCTGGGGCAGGTGATTTTTCCGATCGGGCAAGTAAAAAATCGGTAGGGACTTGCCCATGGGCAAGTGACTTTTTAAACTTTCGCATATGTACTGGAAATAAAAATACCGTATTTCGCCGAATGTAATACACACTTTTTTCCTAGAAAACTCTTTACGATCTAAGGGTGCTTAAATTATACATCAGAATAGAATTTTATTGATTATAATCTGTTAATAGATAAATACTTATAAAATGGCAATTTGATATCACAGGGTTTGACATTAAGTTTTTGAATTACTAGACCAGTCGGGCTACCTCAGCAATTTTTCACTAGCCCTGACTCTTTTACTACTAGCCCTGACCAATTTTGAAAAAAATAAACTAAAAGTTATGACAAACATAAAATATTAAATACCTGTTTCTGTTTAATTGTATTGATTTATCTTTACCAATAATGAATCATTCAAACACTATTTAAGGTTTAATTTTATTCAAACTGTACTAATAATGATACAAGTATTCAATGGTTGACAAGGGACCAACAAAACTTTAGGGAGATCGACTTTATATTCTCCTTAACAGAGAAACATGGAGAAGTTTAAGAAATCTGGGAGACTTTTATTACTTAACAATGGCATAACAATAATGAAGATATACACAGATTTAAACTTTAATAATTTAAATTAGATTAGAAACAAGTCATTATGATTAAAAAATAAAACAAATTCTAAAAATTGAAAAAAAAAATTATCAAGTTTATTTAATTTAAATAATTTGATGTATTCATACATTCTATAGATCAAATGTTTTGTAATTGTGTTAACTAAAATGACAAATAAAATCAGTCTCTGTTTTTTAGTGTATTTTGGTGGCATTAGTCCAACCCAATAACCATTATCAATATGTTGAGGATTTAGATTTTTTTAAAAAGATATTATAACTGTAAACAAAGGTTTTTTTTTATTATTTTAGCATACATTTGGCAGTGTTATTAGCTAATTACAAGTTACCAACAAATTCACTGTTATATCAACACTAGCCTTTAAAGTAATAAACATCGTTTTGTACAGCATGTGGTTGCATCACCCGTATTTATAACCCCTAAAGATAAGACAGACTAAATTAATCACAAGAGGCATAAACTGAGTTTTGAAGACGTCTTTAGAATGAAATAGTTATCATTTTATTGCCCTTGGGGTTAATTTACACAATTATATGAACTCCGTGTACAGGGCGACTTGGACTTTTCGTTCGGAGGAAATTCCGGCGAAGTTACCGATCAAAAAGTATTTCCACCATTTCATCCTCTAGGTTAGTCCCGGTTTATAGAATTTAAGCCTGTTAGGAAAAGGTGCTTTTACTTCTATTGATATTAATATTACATAAAAAGTATGTGCACACTATTTTTTTCACACGACCAGTCGGGCTAGTACACAGACATTTAACCCGACCGGACCTATCATTTACTAGACAATGTCGGTCGGACGTGCCTTAGTGTCGAACCCTGTATCAATCTGAGCTGTTTATACTTTGATCAACTTCTTTGAGCTGTGTTTACTGTTTCCATGTACGCCGCCATAACTGATGATAAAAATAGATGTGTACGCCGCCATAACTGATGTTAAAAATAGATGTGTGCCTTTGTAATCGTAATAATCATAATCATAGCCTAGAACTTTTTAAAATTGAAATATAAGACCTAAATTTTTAATTATAATTAATTTGAATTAAACAACTCACTGAAGATTTATTTCATCTTTAATTTTTAACACCTCTTCAGCCGTGAACACGTGTTCGCGCTTGTCACCTATTATCTCGGACATTCACCTAAGGTAAAAGAAATTATAAAGACACCCAAAACTGTTAATAATTTTTTTTTTTTTACCTTTACAACAAATCCAACTAAATATCAATACGTAATGTGTTGATTTTTTAACACATTCTTGAGAAAACCAAGAGGAAGAGATGTTGAATCAAAACTATATATTATGGAGAGTATTAAAAGTGGAAAAAATTAAAGTAAAAACATCGTACGGAATGTGTATTGATTTTTAATCACAATAAAGAATTTGGTCGGGCTAGTAGATATTAAGGTAGGGCAAGTAAATTTTGCCTAGCCACTTGCCCGAGGACAAGTGCTTAAAAAATGTATTTGTCAGCCCCTGGAGTGAACATCTCACTAAGATTGAAACAATTTTCAATATGGAGGGTGTGTTATTTGGGGTTGTTAATTTATAATACAAAAAAGACATCAGGAAAGTCTGTCCACATGTGCATGGTTATTTAAACAATTAAATGCTATCTTCAGGGCTTCATGTTGGTATGGAGGTACATGTAGTGAAAATTGTAGAAATTTTAAACAGTGGATGTAAATGTTTGATGTCCCTACAGGTGTGGCCTCCTCGTCAGGATTCTGGCAGCCAGAGAAGGTGGCCCAGTTCGAGGACTTGGTTCTTGATCAGACATTTAAAGCGACCTTCAAATCCCAGAAGCCAGGAGAGGAAACTTTGTTGTGTGTCCTGGAATTGGCTGATGGCACCAACATTAATCAGAAGTATGGAACAAGCACCAACTCACTTTTATCTACAACCCACGACTCCAGTCCCAACAACTTTCAGCAGAGGTCAGTGTGCAGTCACTGCTGTGTGACATAATCTATACACCAATACTAGTTACTCGGTTTGTGCTTAGGAAGGAAGGTTTCAGCAGCTTGAAATTCTCTATATCTAAGATGGGAAATACCAGTACCAATTTTTAAAAAAAATTTTGCATAAATTGCATGCTGCAACTAGTGATTCAGCGATAGTCGCCGACGATCGAAAAATTGTCGTTAGACTGCTACTGATGCCGACAATCGATAGCTGAAAGCTGACAACGATAGTCGGTGAATATTTGACTAAAATTTGAACTTGGGGTAAACAAATCCGTTTTATTCCGGTTCTAAGCACTTTTTAATTTCCGAAAAGAACGAAAACTCTAAATAAGGTTCAAAGTAAAAATGGCTGAACACGGTGGGCAGGACGCGACGACAGGGTCGCAGATATATTCTTATTCAGGGACAACCCGGTCGGTAGTCCGAAATATCTGACGTTTTCCTGACTTTTTAAATGATTTTGATATTTTACATGCCAGGCAAGTAAAATATCAAAATTGTTTAAAAGCCAGGTAAATGTCAGATATTTCGGACTACCCGGTCGTTTGTATGGAAATATTTTTGCTTCACTACGAAAAAAGAATAAGTAAACAGAACTTATATGTGGTGTTAGTCAATTATTCTGCAAACTCTGTAGAAAATCGTATGCCAATAAAGGTAAACAGAAAAAAAAAATGACAGCTTCGCACCACGACTCGCACGTCACATGTTAGACATGTTTTGTTGTTTTTGCGCGATCAGTGAAGTTTGCCAGTTCTATTTTATAAATTAAATTTTTTTATGATCAGCGTTTACGATGATTTAAAATCTAAGATCTAGAATGAGATCGTCTCAGGTGGACACAATAGTGTTTTTGAAAATGATTAGGATTTGTACTGGTGAAAAGTTGAAAACTGAATAGTAGTAAATACCTGGTACATGTCTGTGTTTTTCTGATAAAAAAAAATGTAACTGAACAGAATGTTCATAATTAACTACTGCTTTTATTGTTACAATGTTGCGTTTTATAAAACTTTCCTGCTTATATAAATTATATTTTACTGAACTTGGGTTTTATATATAACCCGGGATGTTGTGAAACGCAACTTGTGGGTCACCCAAATCTGTATATTGGTACCAAAGAAAACTCAAAGTCAGGATTCAAATAAAATATAGATATTTCAGTTTATGAAATGACGATAGTCCCAAGACTCTGGGAGTGTAAATATAACATAAATGAATTCCCAACTTGATGGGATTAAAATACAAATATTATAATAGCCAAAACCCTTAATAAATATAGCTCTAAATCCCACTTAAGCGTGCGGGAGTCCCGTTCCTATAATAGCCTATATACTTAAGTATAATAAATTGATTGATCAAATAAGATTATTTCATCAGCTCCCACTGCTAAATTATTAAGCATTTACCCAACGGGATATTTCCTCGGTCATTTCCAATGTATGGCTGTTGTCCAGAAGTGGACTTGACCGTCTGATCTGCTATGGCAGATCACACCAACTGCCGTGCAAACAGCTGAGCTTGTTATTTAAGGCATCGGGATCGGTATTTGTGAAGTCATGATGTCAACATACGAATACCCGCCATACTTCGAGCAAAGCAGTTTACAGCAGAGAATTAAATCACGCGAATAAAAGCGCTGTAACAAGGAAATTACATGTATCATTTGTATAACAAATCAACCATTGGAATTTGTGACTGGAAAACATAAAATCAACAATGCATTACGATATACTTAGGATGAAACAACTGACTGTCCATGCCGTCGAGGAAATTCGGGATAATTTCTCGCCGATAATTTTGACATTGATTGGTAATTGTAAACAAAGAACACATGAATAAAATATCTTAGTACACAGCTAATGATCATCATACGCATACTTGCCAACCTCCAAGATGTGAAAATCTGGTCATGACCAGATTTGGAAAGTAAAAAATCTGGTCATAGCGCATAACGACATTCACGACATATTCATCATGCATTTCATAGGTATATACAATAGAAATATGTGTTAAAACTTATGTGTAATACTTTATTGCAAAGAAGCATTTAAACTAACAGTTGCTGATTTTGAATTTTGTAAAGTGATCTGACACAGAAAATGGTAGGTTGTGTTCAGCTAAAAAAAAATGCAAAAAGAGTTTCTGCTACATTAACCTTGCTTTTGAACTCTGTAAATGATGGCATGAAAGTTGTAAGTGACTTGGAAGACTTTTGTGTATTAAAAAGCATTCTATACGCGAGTGACGACTTAGCGTTTTTGAATGTTTAGTCAGATCATTTTGGGCACAAAATCCAATATTCTAAATAGAACGCAAAAGCCTCGTTTTGTACTTGATTACTTTGTTTTATCTATGGGAATTCATTTTCCCAGATATGTTGATAATGATAGGTACAAAAATATCGTTTTTTTTTGTTGGTTTTGATTCCGCTGGCCCCGATGAAGACCTTTTCTTATTGGAAGCCATAACACCTAATGATTTAAACATTCGCTTAGTCAAAACAACTCACGATAATAATTACACTTAATGTGTCTGTTATAGCCATCGGCTTTGTTTACACGTTACGTAAATCCAAGCTCAGCTTGGGTTCATAACTGGAAGTCAAACGCGCAACTTAATTTACGAACCAAATCCAGAAATCTGGAGATTTTCGGGTTGTTTGACAAAAATCGGGTGAAAAGCATGACCCGCCGGGTCATAAAAAATAATCGGGTGTGACCCGACGAAATCGGGTCAGTTGGCAAGTATGATCATACGATGTATTAAACGGAAATTCACTTCTTGATATGGAGTATATGGACTTTTATTGCAACAGGGAATGTGTATTGGGATGTGAGAATAAATTTAGATTTTAGTCATATTTACCTACCTGTTAACACTCCCGCATATCGCGAGGAAACTCTCGCAAAATGGTCTAAAAATCAAATTCTCCCACAACCAGCCAATCTCTCACGCAGGAGACTAAATTATCCTACAAACATATTGTTCTCCTTCATAAACCCCCTTTCCGCCAAAACTTGTGAATCTTGACATGCTATTTCAACAACCACTGAGAGTTTTTCTGTGATTTTGGCCTCAAAATCTGCTGTGTAGCTTGAATCATTTAATATTTATTCGTTTGATGGGATATCGGCGCTTCTGATTGGTCGAAAAATTTCTTTGATACCTGCATCAATAAAATTTTCGCCGGATCTACTTTTCTCAACTGTTCTGATCTAACACTATTTATAGAACGGGAATTTCCAAAATAAACACCGTCAACAAAGTGTAAAGTTGTGTCTGTTTTATTGTCAGCAAACAAAATACAACTTTATAAACATAAAAACTTGAAAGTCTAACCTTCAAAAATAAACAAAACACAATATCTTATTCACGAAATAGAAAATTAAGCGTCTTCTCACGATTTCGTCTGCTTCAGATCAATCAACATTACTGCGAGGCTGGCTGTTCCTTTTCCAGAATAATCATAACGAACATATAGGCCCATACACTTTCACGGTAACACTGCTGTTCAAACTTGGTAACGATGATTTTTAAACTTACACAGTACCCTACATGATCGGTCATCAGAAATTCAGAATAAGCATCGTTTTGAGTACAATGCATCAACTCCTTCGGCGCATTCCAAGCGGCAGATACTTTAGTATACCATATAAGTACATCACTGGCTATATAGTTACCACAATGTTTACAAAAGTCGCTTATACATACTATTCTTTGTCGACATATGATCTATTTTCGTCCACGATCGCCTCTCCTTGGATGGTTACGTCCAGTTGCATTTTCCATCGATCTCACATGAAAACTAGTGTTATTACGAATTTTTCTGCACAGTGAATAATATCACAAGCTATCGCATGTATTTTCCTTTCGTTTTCAATTCAGCCGGTTCAGATTTTAACTCACTATTTGTGTTTAATGCATTAAATTCAGTTCAATAGCTCTGCATCAACTGAAGGCGCATCCATTTTGAATATTGTTGCTGTTGTTATTTTGTATTCATACGCGCCGCTTCATTTACATTATTTACATTTTTGATCAATGACACTTCAAATTTTTTGATTTGAAAATGTTTTATTAAATGATAAGAAATGAAGATAATAATTTTTCTATTGATCGACGTATCAAAGAAAAAATTGACCGGAAAACTTTTTCATCAATGCGCTACGCGCATTGATGAAGTTTTCCGGTCAATTTTTTCTTTGATACGTCGATCAACAGAAAAATTATTATCTTCATTTTTTAAATGAATCAAAATCCATCCAAGACCTATATACTGTGATCAATGTATTACTTGTTTTAGTCTATTTTACTTGTTACGATTTCTTCTGCTTTTGACTAAAATCAGTTGCGTATTTTGTAATGCATAGGCCTAATATAAAGATACTGATAAGTGAAAGCTTTAAACACTTAAAGCAATATGAGCTGTATTTTTTAGAATTTTATTTTGCTGTAAAAATCTTCTAGTATGATGAGTCTATGTGTAACTTCAACTTTTATGATAGATATTTGAAAAAAATCATTAATTTTTGTCAGAGGAAAGATTTCTCCTCTAAGGAATATATACCATCAATTTTTGTACGGGATGATAAAAATTCAATTTTGCATCAATTAAGGCTTCTAACTGGCCTTTTTCACAAAAATATGGCTAACAGAAATTAAAAAGAACATGATATTTTTGGTCATTTTAGTAGAAAATAATATTTTCATAAAAAAAAAATTCAGCATGAAAATTGCAAAATTCAGCATGAAAATTGCAGCTCATATTGCTTTAAAAAGTTACCTATAAGAATGTAGCAGGTGTTAAAAGTGCAAAAGCATTTGACAGAATTTTTTTAAACCAATATCATGAATTATGGGGATACAACAGACATTAAAACAAAAACCATTCCAAATAAATATTGAGAAAGTTTTGTGTATTAAAAAATCTAGATAGATATCATAGATATGACCAAGGGAAATAATAACCATAATGAATATTATTAAACTGGTATTATATTAATGGAATGTTACACCAAAATTTTATTTTTATGTATCATTAGAGTCACCTCTGCGAATATTATTGTCATTTAAATTTTAGACCATGTGGTTTTATTTGACCCTTTCAGTTTCACAGTAAAAATCATGCCTCGTGCTTATAGTCTATTTCATAGAATCTAGGAACTTGTAGTCAAATATAAATTCTAGAGGTTTATTGATTTTAAACTTTTATCTTCATTAATTGGTGGATAAAATGTGTTCTAGAAATAAATGTGACAATACAAAAATTAGTTTTTGTCTGCTGTTGCAACAATTAACAGGCTTGTAGAAATCCCCCCCTGAGGATTAATTTTCTATCCGCGCCTGACCTAGTAATAGCATCAATAGTGAGACAGACTATACTATTTTATGCAGAATGTTCCTTGAAAATGGCTCGATATACTAAGTTTTTATGCAAAACAGACATAGGTTTGAACAATATTATCAAAATAAGTTTTTTATAATCATTCATATTTTTTTTATTAAAAAAAATATAATGTCTTGTTGACATTTCTGGACATAATTTATAAGATATTTATATTACGCATTTATTCACATCAAATTTTAAACTCTACAGTGCTTTACTTGCAACCAATAGATTTTCTACTTTTTCAAAAAATTACAAAAAAATTCATATAAAAAATAAAGGGCATATCCTTCTTTGAACAACTCAATCTTGCTACAGAAATGATACTCTAACGATCCATAAAATAAAATTTTGGTGTAGCATTCCACCTTAAATGAGTCTTACTGCAAATTCATAATAGGCAAAATAAATTTTCTGCGATTTTCCTAGGTATCATCACTGATGGTTCAAAGATAATTCTTTTTGCAAAATTGAACAATAAGACTTAATATAAGAAATGACACCATTTGTACAAAACAATGGTTTTCTGAACACAGCAACACAAGTTGCAGTTGCAAACTGATAGTCATAGAAATAATTAAATTAAATATGATTGCAAATGCATTAAAATGCAAAATCAGGTATTTTACTGTTTTAAATATACACATGTATTTGCATTCATTTAATAACTTTTGTACGAGAAAATGTCATTTACACAAAATCTCCCCCTTAGTTAAGTTGGTAAGGGGGAAAGTTCTCGCACATTGTAGCTTTGAAAGGTAACAGTAAACAGCTATATCTATTTCAAGAAAAATCAGGATTATGCATGTACCTCATAAAAAAATTGGAATATAGTGTATAAAAGTTGATAAAACCACAATAGCCTTATGGTGTATCTTTGTTTCTATATTTAGGAACAGATTTGGTGACAAACCTTCTGGGGGAAGATTCAACAATTCAAGATCAGAATTCGGTGGTGGATCTGGTGGGGGTTCAAGGTTCAGCAAACCGTCCAGTGGGTTTGGAAACGCAGGGAGTGGGGACTGGAATGAATCCCCTTCAGCCAGTTCCTCTACACCAAGCTTTGGTGGGGGAAATAGAGGGGGATTTGGGGGAGCAGGTGACTCTTTTGGAGGATCAGGTGGCTCCTCCTTTGGTGGGGGTGGAGGAGGATTTAGAAAAGAAGGCGGTGGGAGAGGTGAGTGTTATCTGTGTCTTGTCACTTATAAATTATTTGTCTTGACTCCTGACATATTTGAAACAACTTAAAGATGAAATTGCTCTATTATTTATTAAGGAAATGTTCATACATAAAAAAGTTTTTCAATTTAACATTGTGGAAAAACAGTGTAAGTTAACCTTAAAACAAGCATCCATTTTAACTCCTGTAGGCTGTCATAAATACATAAAAAAGTTTTTCAATTTAACATTGTGGAAAAACAGTGTAAGTTAACCTTAAAACAAGCATCCATTTTACCTCCTGTAGGCTGTCATAAATGTGGAGAAGAGGGCCATTTTGCCAGAGATTGCCCAAAGAGTGGTGGTTCTTCAGGAGGTGGTAGAGGCTGTCACAAGTGTGGAGAAGAGGGCCATTTTGCTAGAGATTGCCCCAAGGGAGGTCCAGGTGGTGGCGGAGGAGGGAGGGCATGTCATAAATGTGGAGAAGAGGGCCACTTTGCCAGAGATTGTCCCAGTGGTGGTGGTTCCAGGGGGCGAGGCTGTCATAAGTGTGGAGAAGAGGGTCATTTTGCCAGGGACTGTACATCCAGTGGTAATAACCGGCATTAATCTGTGTTTAGATCTTATTAGGGGGCCCCGCTCTGTGGGTGCCCCTATAGTGATCAGTCTGTCTGTCCGGGGCATATCCTCTCTCCCCTTGGCCCAATCTGGCTCATTTTTCACCTACAGATTGGGTAAAGGATGTACAGTGACCTTGAATGACTTGTCATGGTCATATCAGACCAAACCAAAAATTATTTTTTTTTAAAGCATATATACTCTCCCTTTAACCCTATCTGGCTCATACTTCACGTAAACAGAGCTTTTTGGTTAGGGGTGTGTAGCGACCTTGAACTAAATTTCAAGGTCAAATGTGAAGGTTATTGCAGACCTCATTAATGTACTTCACTACACCGAGACTTGTACCTTTTTAAGACACTACATCACAAGATGTCAATTTAAATGTATTGTTAACATTACCATAGTTCAGTGTGAACATTCTAAATTTTATTCACATTAACTGAATTAATTTTTTGAGGAAAATATAATTTTGTATCAAAAATTGCAAATAATTTTGCATATTTGACTAATATATGTCTTATCCGTCATGTTATTTATCATAATCAGGTAATTTTCTGCTGATTTGAGAAAGTATTTCAAGGTGTAATGAGGTACCCTAAAATTAAGTTTTTGACCATAAATTATTGTCCATTGGGTTAATCATGCTCAGATTAAACCCAAAAATGCTTTTATCCTGTTTTTCATTATTTAAGCAGAGCCCTTTGATATTGCCACCATCTCAATGATATCTAGTTCTATATGCATAGAGGAAACTCAAGTTAGTTGTATTTTTCTGCATGACATGTTCGGCTGGTTTCTATCATAGGGATTACTTTTCAATTTACAGGTAATAGAAGTTCAGGGTTCGGTGGAGGTGGTGGATCGTCTAGTGGATTTGGCAGCAGAGGGTCTAGTGGTGGATTTGGTGGCCGGTCTGAGCGACCCTCGGGAGGATTCTCAGGTGGTTTCAATAAGAACTCTTCCAACAATGCAGCTGATGATGACTGGGGTGGATTTTCTGTGGATCCCAAACCCAAAGGTCCAGGATTTGGTTCCAGGCCTAGCGGTGGTGGTGGAGGTGGCTTCCAAGGAGGAAAGCCAAGTGGTGGATTTGGAGGAAGGAGTGGGGGAGGATTTGGTGGTGATGGAGGAGGAGGGGGAGGATTTGGAGGAGCTAGTGCAGCAAGTGCAGAAGATGACTGGGGAGATGGTGGCTCTGCCACACAAGCTGCTCCTGTATCAACCCCAGGGTGGAGTGCTACACCTAGAAATACAAACAACAACAGTGAATGGGGCCATGAGCAGAGCAACTCCTACATACATGCTAGGCTGCCATCAAACAAGTCTGTTAAAGTGTATGTAGTCTACGCAAAGTCCCCTTCAGAATTTTGGTGTCAGACAGTTGAGAAATCGGAGGAACTTGAAGAAATGATGGAGAAGATGAATGAAGAGTATAATGGTTTATTTCCCAAAGAAAGATGTGTGCATAAATATGAGACAGGAACACCCTGTGTTGCTAAGTTCTCTGATGATAAACGATGGTACAGAGGGGAGATCTCAAAAGTTGAAGATGACAAGGTGTCTGTCTATTTTGTGGACTACGGAAACACAGAGACAGTTGATAAATCTGCTGTGAAGGCAGCCAATGCAAATTACATGAGTTTGGAAGTCCAGGGGGTGAAATGTTCCCTTAGTGGAGTGGTCAGTGAAGACTGGTCATCAGAGGCGATAGAGAAGTTTGAAGAACTGGTCATGGATAAAGAACTTCTAGCTGATGTTGTCTACTTCTCGGGTGGTGTGTGTCTAGTCAAGCTCACTGAGAATGGTGAAGATGTGGCTCAACAATTGTCCAGCTCTGGATTATGTAAATTATCTTCCACTACTGTTACCAAGCCATCAGAAAACCCCTATCCTCAGATGCCCCAAGAAGTGGGAAAAGACATCACTGCATATGTTTCATGGATAGAGAATCCTCACAGTTTCTGGATCCAACCTGAGGAGAAAGCAGAGACATTGGAGAATTTAGTGGGAGAGCTTCAGGAGCATTATGCAGCAGGTGGCAATAGAATGGACAATGTGAAGTCAGGGGACACAGTGGTTGCCAAGTTCTCGGAGGATGAGGCGTGGTACAGGGCCTATGTAGAGAATATCCAAGACTCCAACACCACAGTCAGATTTGTGGACTATGGAAATACAGACAAAGTTTCTAAGAGTGAACTGTTCAAAGTTGCAGAAAATTTCCTTCAAGTCCCTGCCCAGGCCCTGAGGTGTAACCTGTCTGGTGTGAAGCCCCTACAGAGTGGTTGGTCTGCAGACACGAAGGATATCATGCAGAGCTTGGTCCCTGAAGCTGTCAAAGTCAAGTTTGAATCCAAAAATCCAGATGGCACTTGGGTGGTCTCCCTTTCAGCTGGTGATGTGGATGTGGCAGAAGAATTGATCCAAGCAGCAGTGGCTAGAAGGGAAGTTTCCTCCACTTCAACTGCTTCTGAAGTCACGTCGCAATTCCCACAACAGACTCCTCTCCAGGAGGGTAGCACCCACCAAGTGTTTGTATCCCATGTCAATTCCCCAGCCAGCTTCTACTGTCAGCTTGTGCAAAACTCAGAAAAATTAGACACACTATTGGGAGAGATAGAAGAACAAGCAGAAATGTTTGATCCTGTGAACTCTCTGTCAGAAGGCATGGTGTGTATGGCAAAGTACAGCGCTGATGAAGCCTGGTACCGGTCGGTCATCGCCAGAGTGTCGGGAAACACCGCAGACGTCCTGTTTGTTGATTATGGGAACTCAGAATCCACCTCCAAAGATGATATATGCAACATTCCTCCAGGACTCTTCAAACTGGAAGCTCAAGCCATTCACTGCAGACTTAACAATCTGGATGGTGTTGGAGATGGTTTTGAAGATCAAGTTGCCGACAAAGAGATGACTATTAAGGTTGTCAGTCCGTCACCTTCTTGTCTTACTGTAGACTTATTCTTTGAGGATGGTAAACCACTGTCGGAATCAGCAAGTTCAACACGTGAATCAAGTTCCGTGGAGGCCCCAGTATACGAACATGTTGATTATGCCGAGCCTCCAGGGACACAATTCAAATGTTTTGCTACTTACGTAAAGTCACCTTCCAGGATCTACCTCCAAAAAGATGGTTGTGAGGGGTCACTGGAGTCCATGACAGCAAACCTGCAGGAGGTCATGGGTAACTGTTCCAGTCTAGTGAATCCAAGGTCTGGTCAGATCTGTGGGACCGTGTACTCTGAGGACAAGGCTTGGTATCGAGGCGTCATAGAAGAAGTAAATGCTGGCAAGGCCAAGATCAGATTCATTGATTATGGCAATAGTGAGGAGGCAGAAATTAGTTCTCTGAAGGTCTTACCATCTGAGTTAGCTTTGCTTCCACCATTTGCATATCCTTGTTCTCTGCATGGAGTATCCCCCCTTGAAGGAGAATGGAGTTCCGAGGTCACTTCACAGTTGGAGACACTCATTGTGGATAAAGAATTGACCTGTACTTTTGCAACTGGGGCAGAAGTTAAACTTGAGGTTGAAGACAAAGATGTAGGAAAATCTCTACAGGAAGCAGGCCTGGTGAAGTATGAAGAGAGTTCCTTTGCTTCAGAGGATGTCCAACCTGTTGGGGTCAATAGTTTAGAAAAACAAGTAGTTCCCACAGAACCTGTAACAGCCTATGTAAGCCACACTGACAAGGAAAAATTCTACCTACAACTGTCCAGTCAGGAAGGGGAGTTGGGAGAAATGATAGAGAAGATCCAGGTCCATTGTGACAAGAGTGCTCCTCTGAGTGAAGTGGCCCTGGGTGATTACTGCTGTGCCAAGTTTACCACAGATAACTCCTGGTACCGGGCACATGTCAAGGACATCCGAGGAGACACTGTGGATGTTCTATTTATAGACTTTGGGAATTCAGACTCTGTGTCCAAGGACAATTTGCGGTCCCTTGGCTTTGACTGTCCAGCTCTTGCCTACCACTGCTGCCTATCAGGATGTACCTCAATGTCCACACAACAGCAGGAGCTCTTCTCCAAGCTGACCTTGGATGCTGAGGTCACGGCCACATTTGACCAAGATGTGGGGGACAAGTACGAAGTGACCCTGCTGTTAGCTGATGGGATGAATGTGAACAAGGAGATCATTCAGTCAGGTTAGTCTCGGAGTTACAAGGCAACAAAATGTATTTATAACCATTACCAGGGATATTTCATTTGATACGAAAGTCAGTCTCAGAATTCAGAAAATTTCACTGCATGTGTTTAAAGTAAACCTCAATTTTTTTTATGAAAGGCTTTGTTTTAATTGAAAAAATCGCAACTGATTAGTATTTGCAAGAAACAGTTAAAAATAAAACTTGTGTATCGATGGAAACAAAGTTGTGGAAATGGTATCAATTTCACTTATCTTCTTTGCTCAGATGGACAGGGAGTATCAACCAGCCACTCTACAGATCTGTCCGAAATGGAGGAGAGACAAGATGCTGGTAAGTAGTATTGGAGATGGCAGAGATTTTGCTAGCTCATGTTTGTTAATTGTTTTAAGAACCAAATATTAGATTTTTAAATGCAGTCCAGGATATTTGTAATTTTGAGATATGAATTTTTATTTGTTTTTTGCAGCTTCACAGTCTGTTATAATGGACGAGTCCCATGTGACTTTGGATGAGACTGGATTCTCTGAGGCAGACCTCAATGTTACTTCTAATGATACAAGTATGTATTACAAGTAGACATCTCTGGCTTGCTACTTAAAAATATAAAAGGGAAAGAAGACTCCACAGTTTAAGCACTTTAGAAATAAATTCAATATCTAATAACAGTATAAACTACAAAAATGCAAGACAAGATTTGCACCAACACAGTTGTGGTTACAGAAGTACGTTTTCTATTAGCTCTGTTCTAAATTAACCACTGTCAATAAAAGGCAAATAATACAAAATTAAGCTGGGATGATAAGTTTCTTGCATGCAGTAAATTATGTACGTAATGTGTGATGTGTTACATATACAGATGATGCCCCGGAAGAAGCCACTGTGTCCAGTGTTGGTGACCTGAAGTTAGTGGGCGTGTCGGAGGAGGGCCGTGTGGAGGTGTCGGTTAGCTGTGTCTACTCCCCCAGCTGTTTCTACATCCAGCAGGGGGATACCACGCCCCTCAACAATCTCTTGGACCAGATGTTTGAATTCTACAGTAACGCTCCGGCCGGCTCCTACAAGCTGGACAGAGTGGACATCAATGCGCCCTGTGCTGCCAGGTTCTCGGACGATGCCACCTGGTATCGGGCTGTCATCAAAAAACAGGTGGATGTAGATAAAGTACAGGTCATGTTTCTAGACCATGGTAACGTGGAGGTGTGTGCCATCGCTGACCTCCGGCGTCTACTGTCACGGTTCAGTGAGCTCCCTCTACAGGCCGTGGAATGTTCTCTTGCTGGGGTTCGAGCCAAGGATGGACCCTGGAGCTCAGAGGCCATCACTCTGTTCTCAAACCTCACCAAGGACAAGTAAGGACTCCTTTCTTATAAAGAAATTCATAGAAAATGTTCAATTGTTTTCAACTTTGTTAGATATTCCTGATAGAAATGCTTTGTTATTTATGCTGTAGAACCTGTTTATCTACATTAACAAAGCTGACTACAAACTTTAGAAATGACATCGAGCTTAATTATCAAATTCTTCTAAATATTTTAGTGAAATGAATTCCATTGTCAGTATTGCTGAACTCTAGAAGCCATATTAAAAATCTCAGTAAAAGATTTACCTCTAATCTGTGCTTTCTTCCACAGGACCTTACTAGCTGACATTGTTAGCATCGGGGATGACAGCAGCTGTATTGTACAACTGTTACACATGGGTCTGTCCGTCAGTGAGCGACTGTTAGAGGAGGGCCACGGAATACAGGCCACCACACCAGTCACCATCAGCAAGAAAGTGAAGCGTGTTTTTTCCGACTCCAGTGATGTAGCTACCCCTTCACTAAAGCTATCTGAGGAGTGCCCTGCAGTGAAAGAAGAACAAACTATCTTGTATGGAAGGTTAGTCTACTGTCAGCAGGTGCTTGTCACTACTTTTATAAATTATTGCTCCATCAGAGTGCATCCACATTACAAACGCATTGTATGATAACCTTTAATAAAGAGTCAATTTGAATAAAATGATCAGTAATCTAACTTGTAAAATACATTGGTCTACTTGATATATGTAGTCCCTTAAATCTGTAATGAATTTTCAGGTTTCAGCCTTTGGCTGTTGAAGCAGATACAGAGTATGTGGTGTCGACCAGCCACAGTGAACACCCAGAGAGCTTCTGGTGTCATCTGACCGACAATGTCCTTTCCTTGAGCGACCTGATGGATGAGATGCTGAAAGAGTACTCAAAGAATCAGACACCAGCTAAGGAGGACTCCACAGAGACATCAGAGAGTGAAGCAAAGACAGTGTCCGATGAGTCGGAAGGTCCTGGACGATTGGATGACTGTACACCTGGAACATCCTGCTGTGTCCATTTCCCAGTCGATGGACAATACTATCGGTCCGTAATCCAAGAACTTCTCAATGACGACAGTATCAAGGTGTTCTTTGTGGATTTTGGAAACATGGAGGTTGTGAATCAGTGTCATATCTATGAGCTGTCCAACGATTACTGCAAGATGCCAGCTCAGGCCGTTCATTGTCGCTTGGGAGGAATTGCCAGTCAGTCATGGGATACAAGCTCCTGTGGACGATTCGAGGAGTTAACGGATGATAAAGAACTATTGTTGTATGTTATAGAGAAGATTGAAGATGGACCTAATATTGTGGAACTGTCGGACGGGGAAACTTCCATCACCAGCTGCCTCATAGAAGGAGGTTACGCCCAGTCGGACCGCTCATTGAAGGTCCAGTCTATTGATCTGGTCTCCTTGTTCTCCCCCTACACATGGACTCTGTTGTCTTTAGACATGGAGTACGATATCAAAGTAACAGCTGTAGAAAGTCCTGTTCATTTCTATGTTATGCTAAGTGACTGCAATGAAATGTCAAAAGTCCAGGAGGAGATCAACAATTACGTAGAAGGGAACCCTCAAGAAATGTCCAGTATTTTAGAACATACCCCTTGCCTTGTCCTCAACCCCAAACAAAAAGAGTATCAGAGAGCTAAATGTCTGAAAGTTTTCAGTGAAAAACAAATTCAGGTAAATTTTTACCAGCTAAGACACAAAATATACTGGAGCATTACACACATCTAAAAAAAAATGTAAGGACTGCATTTTTTAACACTTGGAGCATTACATATGCATAAAAATGTTAAAGGACAACTATTCTTTACACTTGTTGATGATTGTCATACTAAATAACTAAATTAGCATTGGTAATAACATTTGAAACATTTGGTATTGTTTTCTATTGCAGGTGCTTTTAATAGACTCTGGTGAGAAATTGACAACAAAAATTGACAAGTTGTTCAACATCCCTGACAGTCTTCTCCAGATACCCGCCCAGGTTACTGTGTGTGCCCTTACAGACGTATTTTCTCCCACTGGAAACTGGAGCAAGGAGGCCAAACTATTTTTCTCAGGTACAATATCCATCCTGTTCTTCGTTGTTCAATGATTTTGTATGCTTGATTTTAGTTTGAAATTGCTAGAACACTGTGAACGATGTAATCATATATGATATGCTGTTACACGGCGACTGATATTTGGTACAGATCATGCAGAGTTTGTGTCCATCATGTACGTGCGTCACAAGACAGACTATGGGCTGTACAAGGTGACCCTGGACTTTGAAGGTCAGGAGTTGAACCGTTTGTTAGTGGACCTGGGCTATGCTAGAGCAGAAGCTGACACCACACTGTTTGAGCAGATGTTGGATGATTCCAGTAACCTTGGTAAGTGGCGTAAATACGTTTACAAGATCAGCCTAAATACTTACCTGTATGTATAAGGCAATACATATTTGTGGCAACTGCAGAAAGGACTTCTTGTGTAGTGGGTTGTTCTTACCGGCTGTTGGTTGAAATACTGTAAACATATTATATTTGACAAGAACAATATTTGGCAGGAGAAAAGGTTTTCAACAAGTTGGCATGGATTTGAATAAGTGCATACCTGAATGTTCATATACTTTCACATATTTGCACTACATTTAGTGATGCACTTGATTTAGCAGAAGCTGCTTTCTGCCAAAAACACTTATTAGAATATGCAACCCAATGTAATATGTTTTTCAGTACCAAAGTAATGAAAACATTTTAATTTTGAGATGACCTTTTCCATTACCTTTTGCATGAATGATGACTACCAAGTATATGGAAGATTATTGTTGTATGGAAAATAATTGTTGTATGGAAGATTATTGTTGTATACTTGTAGAAACATCATTCAATGAACTTGCCCTGGAAAGACAGAATTCCTTCGGCAGTGAAGAAGATGGTGACAAAGGTATGTAGAGAAACAAACAGACAAAACTAAGAAATCTTAAGTAATTTTCTGTCTTGTAGGGATAGTTCCACTTGACATTACTTTTGTTAGAAAATTTAAATTGATGCATTGTAATTGGTAATAAAGTTAAAAATGACTTCATATTATTAAGGTTTAGAAAGGAACAATGGGTTTGGTTGATATATTTATTGTAATTGTTTGAATATTTGAATTGTAGTACAATCGTTGAACTTGGACTCGACCCTAGAAACCACTGATGCCTCCATTTGTATGTGTCACGACTCGACTCTGGAGACCACTGGGGCCTCAGACAGCTTCCATTTCATCAATGTCAAGAAAGGCAAGTAGCTGGAATTAAAGAAAACCATTACGAGGGTTTTTTTTACTGTTGCAACTCTACCAAATCAAGTATTTCTTTGAATAAAAATTTGGTATTGTTCTTTGAATGTCATTTGCCTAAAATGAAATTACCTTGATATTTGAATATATTAGAAAGTTTGCATTTGCATTGTTAAACAAAACTGTTATTTTGAAATTTGGTTAAATAGTAATGTTATAAATTTTATCTTTTTCTTACAGAAAGAGAAACAAACAAGAAAGATGGTGAGTTTACTTTACGAATTGTAGTACTCAAGAGATTATGAAGACAAAATTATTTATTGTCTTTCTTTTATGTTGCTTTTTTTCTTAGCTGTACTTGAAAAGTTATAATTTTCTTCAATAATTGCAGAAGAGATCAAAGAAGAGGATGAATTTTATGATGCGTACGATGAGGAAGGAAAAGTCACTCCTACACTGGAGAAATCAGTGGATGATGCATCTAGTGACACTCCAACCAAGGAGGCAGACCCTACATCAAGTCCACAGAAGGATAAATCCTTGAATAGTCCATCTAGTGATACTCCAACCAAGAAGGCAGACTCTCCAGTAAGTCCACAAAAGCCCAATGATATTCAGGCAGAACAAAATCAAAGTTACCAGAATGCAGAGCAGAATAAGGAAGAACCTGACGATAAACATCTGGAAGAGGAGAATGTGGAAGAGAAGGAGGAGGAAGATGGATTGAACAACAACAAAGGTCTGGAAGACGATGCAACTAATGATTTGTCAAGTGAAAATGAGCCAAATGATGCTGTCCCTGAAGAAATCAAAGAAACTATGACTGAGGAAAATACAGCAGGTGATCAAAGGGAAGTAACTGAGGAACTTCAAGAAGACAAAGAGAAAGAAGATCAAAAGGACATGGCTGAGGTGTGTGAAGGAGAAACAATGGAGGAAGTACAAAAGGAAACAACTGTGGAATGTAAAGAAGACATAGCTGAAGATCAAGGAAAGGAAAAAGAGGAGTGTGATGGAGACACATCTAAAGATCAAGGGGAAGTAACTGAAGATAGAGAGGATAGTGGCAGCAAAGAAGTTGTAGAGGAAGAATCTAGTGAGGGGGAGGAATCCGGTCATGATCAAGAGGGGTGTGAAGAGAACTGTCAGGATGAAGGGGAAGGTTCAGAGACAGGGGACCAGTCAAAGGAGAACGGGACAGATTGTGGACAGAACGACTCGGCAGATACAGATTGTGATGACAAGAAGGAAACTAATGGAGACAAGGAGGTGGAGGAGAAAGAAGATCAGGATTCAAGTGTTTCCGACAGTGCAAAAATCAACAGTGATGGAGACGGCTCAAAGGACTCACATTCTCTGAAGGAAGGGGTTAAGGAAGTGGTTCGGGAATTTGGTGATAAAGCTGAGGAGTCGTGTGAATTACTGGCATCAAAGGCGGGAGAAGGAACTGATTAAGAAATCTCTTGAACATTCTGATTGTTTCAAATACATGTACCTGAATTTGCTTAAAAATATTGGAAATAGATTTTGTATAATTATGTAACATGCATTATACTTTACGCATTATTTTACTTAGTTGTGTAAGCAACCAATATTATTTAGTTCTCGACTGTTGGTTTTATTTTGCAGTCTACTGTTAAATCTTGGTGCAATTGATAATTTTCTCAAGTTTGTAGTCGTTTGTATTACTTTATTTTTCATGATCAAGGAAGAATTAGAAAATGCTAATATGTGTGACTGTTATTTAATAAAAACATTTGAAGATCAGTTCTTTGTCTGAAGATAACGTTTGATGTGATAAGTTATTGAGTAACTGATTTATGTCATCCTCAGCTTTGTTATCGGTGTGTTAGAACAGATAATTAAGAGGAGAAATGCTTTGACAAACAACGTGTGGTTTATTGCTGACATACTGACGAAGTGTGTTCAAAGGGATATCTCTGATAAACCAAAAATTTTACATGAAGTAAACGGTACAATATTGATTAAGGGAAACTTAGTAGTGACAATTTTTTTTAAAATTTTCTAGAATGAATGGAGGTCGTGAGATTTTCGTGAAGTGCCTGTAAAATTACTAGTCATGTATTGGAATACATATTATTCAGCCACAAAACATGACTAAAAGTTCCCTCACCCTTTGTTATGCACGTCTTTAGGTTGGAGAGAAGCCGCAAATTAGCTTTACGGTAAAATGACGGAATAGGCCTATACTAGTAGTCTGTTAAATCGAGATCTGCTGTTAGAGATGTTGAATTAGTTTTGGGATTGTCTGCCATTGAAAAAGTATTCGATGAATTTCCTCTTACTGAACATTTTTTTGGTAACGTACGGGTACTGCAATTCCTTAAAAACAGGGCGTAAAGATGGGGGGGGGGCATATAGATGAGGGGGGGAGTGACTAGTTCAACCCCCCCCCCCCCCCCCAAAAAAAAATAAAAATTATTAAATAACGGGTGCTATTAGATAATATCCAAAGATTAATTACTTCTTTTATATGATTTTCACCTTTTGTTCAGTTAATGTATATTATGCAAAACCTGTTCGCACTTCGCACCCCCCCCCCCTACGCACACACAAACACACACTACGTCCTCAGCGTCATTGATATAATTTATCGTTAATTTGATTCCTAGTATCATCTCGAAAAAAACACGAACATGTAGATGTTATAGTAATAACACAATAAGGTAGAAAATGATATTGCTAATCACTTATTACAATTTGTGAATAATCGCTAATGTTAAACCTGCTTCGAAGTGCGGAAAATGACTATTTCCTTTATATCCTTTAGTAAATGTACCCGCATTTTGAAGAAGCAGACGACAGATTTCCTTGAAACGCAAATATACTAGAGTTTGTCTCTGGTTACAATTTCTCCAGGTTGAAAAGTAGCGAGTTTTGTAGTTTTTACGCCAAAAAAACCCCAAATCGGCTTCCTTGGACTCACAGAAGATAGGTGGATAAGGTGTGTAAAATGCCCATACAGGGACGGATAAGATACTGAAACATTAAAATCAACTATACTTAATCTGATAATTTTTCAAAAGATCATTCAAAACTATATTTGCATATCATCGACATATATTTACATTCTATTGTGTTTTTCCATTAAATTCCGTGATGTTTAAATGCCTCTAAATGCAACACCTATTCACTGCGTATGAATTTACGAGTAATTTACATAAGTAGTTCTCAAACAGTGATTTCTATGTTATCGGTTAAAAATGCATTTCATAAATGTTGTCAACACACCATGTTTTATAATTATTCAACAAAAAAGTTGACTTTATTGTTAAAAGCAACATTTCAAGAGTTACTCATAATGGATTTTATTTTCATGCTCGTCGATCTCATCTCAACAGTCGATGTGAAAACCAGTTTAAACCGGTTTTACAAAACAGCTGTTCTTGCCGTTACTTTTTCACTCCCTCCGTGATCTGCACTTTATATCGATTTATTTAAGTAAACAATTGATTTCTTCAGAAAGGGAATGTAAATATAAGCATTAAATGATTTATTTTTGACGTCGTCGTGTCAATAACTGCCGTCAGGTGAACAGACAAATTATCATAACGCGCTAACGCGCGTTATTCAATTTGTCTGCTCACCTGACGGCAGTTATTGACACGACGACGTCAAAAATAAATCATTCAATGCTATAGTAACCTTTTAAGGTATGAGAGCTTTTTTACAATTGAGCATTACTGTTCCACTTTACCTGTAAAGCTGTCCAATAAGGTAACCGTTTTACCTGTCTGTCCACTATTTTTTAAGAATGGGCATTTTTCTATCCATTATTTTAAAGAATGGCCACTTTGGTAACTATTAGATTGTTTTTAGATTTAGAAGTATTTTATCTTTTATAAAAGTAAACAAGAACAAAGGATTACGTAACAAAAATGTTTTAAACTACAAAATATAGTCAACTTAATACTTGATGCAAGAAATAAATAATGATGATTTCCATTTAGATGGACACTCTATACAGTATAATACGAGTCTCATATGTCAAGCTTGGATGAGAAGTAATTTTCAATGAGATATAGTCTTTTGGTGGTATTTTGAATCGCATCGCGTTTTGTGTTTTCGGACTATGCAGTGTACAAAACCATCAACAGATGAAACAAACCTACGGTCATAAGTTATTAAAAGTTTGAAGATAAAATATCATACGTAAATATTTAATTAATGTTTGGCTGTCATCAATGGAGAAAGTAATTAGTCTTGTGAAAACGCTGTTAAATATTTTTCTATTTATGCTGTAGCTTGAATAATTGAAGAAACTGACAAACTGTTTGATGATAAATCGTCAATTTTTATATGCTTCAAGAACTTTAAAGATTTTTTTCACAAAACCTATCAAATGTAGACATAATTACTGCATTTTTAAAACATTACAGGCACGTAGCATCGTTTTTGAAAGTTGGGGGGGGGGGGAGGGGGCAGACTCATCCAGAAAATCTTGACAAGCAATCTGTGAAGTGGGGGGGGGGGGGGGGGGGGGGAGAGAGGAAGTATACCTTTACTTCAGTTACTTCAATTTCACTGTTTATTTCCTTATTTACAATTCAATTTTTTACATGGTCCCATAAAAGCGAGAGGGGGGGGGGCATCTCAATGTTAGTACAATTTTTTTGTATGCAAATTTAAGAAAAGTATACGCAAAAAGTGGGGGGCCCTGCCCCTGCCCCCCCCCCCCCCCCCCCCCGATGCTACGTGCCTGATCATTAACAGATGAAACTACCATACAGTCTTAAGGTTGTCCAAAGTTAATTCTACATTTAACGTAACTTAGGTTCAGGAGACATTGGGTTTTGAAAAAAACCCAAACAAAACTCAATTTGAATTTGATATTTACCAGTTCGATTTTACATACATGTAAATACTGTAATCTGTAGAAATTCTTAGAGTTTAGAGCACATTAAGGACTATAAATCAGATACTCCTTGGGAGTGTTAGGAAAGATCACCATTAAAGAGGTAACAGGTATATAGGTTGAATACTCACTGTACTTTTAATATTGTAAATGAAAAAAAAAATTGTTTGAAAATTTTGTTTGTTTTAATTTAATTGCCCTCCCTCGTAGGTTTGGTATTATGAAGTGACGTAAAACGTAGAATATCGAACAGCCCAAGCTGTACGATGATAAATCGGCAGTTTTATATTCTTCAAAAACTATAAAGATTTTTGCACAAAACATCAAATATAGGACTAATTCATGCATATTCAACCTTCTTCAGTTTGGGGTATATCGAATCAATATTAAAAATATCATTTTGTCGGAATTTTTTGTGCAAGTTTAGCTACTGGTTTGAAATACATGTACCAGAAAGTGACCTCGCAATATACTATTAAAGCGGGGATGTCATAAGAACTGCTCTCGAAGTCGCTACTTCTTCTCAGTGAGCGGAAATATTAGAATAAAAATATCATTTATTTTTATTTTATCAAATGAAAAAAAATTTGCTGATAGTTATTATAATCCTATAAAACACTTCTAAAACAATCCTAAAATTCATCTGGTTTCATCGTTTATGCGCTGATAATACACAGGTAAAAATGTCGAGTTCCCGTTTTGCACACATTTTTTCTGAAATGCCCCATTATCAAAGGAACACACCAAAGCACAAGACATTAGGTCACCTTGTATATATAGGCCAATAGGCTTTTTATGTTGTTTGTTCGATACCACCAAAATATACGGCGACATTTTTTATCCTTTGTCAAAATATCGAAAATTGAATATAGTTTGAAATTGTGCTTTTGCAAACTTGTACTAAAAAATATCAAAAGATTTAATTGGAAAAAATAAATTTTAAATTACATTTTACGACGACACCATGCAGATGGGCATTTGCACTACCTCACCCCCCCCCCCCCCCCCAATCTTCTTTTTTTAGATTTTAGTCGTTCTAATAATCTAGATGCGCCGGTCATATAAGTCCTCGTTCTTTTCAATAGCCCAACAGAAACGATAGATTCGTATTGCATCGGAGTTTATAAAGGTGTTAATTAATAAGGGGGGGGGGGGGATAACGAAGTATATCTGTACAATAAAGAAAATGCGCCTAAATGAGGTGTCCATCTAGTCTATATCACGCATGGAGGATTCCAACCAGTGTCCGATATCGATACTTTAGTCTATAGTATGTTGTGGTAGCAACGAACAATGATTACCGGTAGTTGTTAGACTCTTTATGCAGGCACCTATTGTGGGGGGGGGGGTGGAGGCTTTCCCCTCCCCCAACATTTTGTCGCAGCAGACTTTTTTTTAAAGTAATTTTTGATGGTGTGCAGACTGCAGAGCTGGGTCAGGGTAGCGACTAGCACAGGTGGGTGTATCCGGCATTGTGACATAATAACCCGAGTCCTGTGCTAGCCCGAGGGGACCTCGCGTAACTCGCTGACGTCACGTGTATCAGAATTCAGCAGTGTAACTGCACCTTCAGACAGGTAAGGACCTTTTTTTTCAATTGTTTAAAATATAGTTTGATAAATAGTCCGATGTATTTATTAACACAAAACTAACTCTACTTTGTTAATGATTTATAATTTTGTTGGTATTAATTGACCACAGGCGCTTGTTTCTGTAGAAAAGTTCACCCTATAGTATGAAAATAGTAATAGGCTTTTCACAAGCTTAGGAGCAAAATATATATGTATAAAAATTAATTTATGGACCGAAGGAATATTTAAACAAGGCATTTTGATAGACACGAAAAATTGTTAAAAAGTCTTATAGATTTTTACACTGATGTAACATTTTTACTTGATTAATAATTGTTGCCATCACTTAATAATAGTAAATAAAAAAAATATAGTAAAACCCATTAATAGAGAAAATGTCATTAGTTTTGGAGTCATTGTTTTTCTCCACTAATATGTCGATAGTACAATATTTGATGATTATCTGTATAAAAATGCAGCACTTCCCCGTAGCGCATAATCACTTCCTTGTGTTGCGCAACCTTGCAACCGCGGTAGTAATCAACAATCCTATAGATTGATACTATCGATAGTAAATCATTAATAGGTATTACGATAATTTGAATTCAAATTGGTTAAAATTAAGAATGGTTGCTCTCAGTACTTGAAAACAATACGTTTGATTTCCACATTTAGTAGCCAAGTTACTGCAAATAGTAGCCAAGATGCAATCCATTTATTCTCCTCGGGACCCGATGTAGATCTTGTGGATACATGAGTTTCTGCTCTTTGTTTCAGATGACGATGTCGGGCTCAATGAGCTTCCTGAAGACTGGCTCTCTTATATTCAACCTGCTCGTCTTTGTATGTTTGATTTCTGTATCTAACTAAACCATGTATTATGTGAATTTGTCAATTGATGGTGTCATGTTCTAATATTTACATCCCTGGGCCATTAACAACAAAACATAAAAACCAAAATTAATAATTTCGGAACATAACCCTTTAGTTACTTTCAAAACGCCTATTTGAATTGCTGACCCTCAGAAATATTATATGCATATACCAATTTGATTTAATTCTTAACCAAAAATTCAACAAAATTCCCGCCTTCTTTTTTCAGTTGGCAGGTGCGGCGTGTACGGCCCTAGGTGTCTACATCCTGGTCTCTGACTATGGACCGAGGGAGTTGTCTGGTGTCCTAGGAAACGAACTCTACCACATTGCGGCGTATGTGGCGATTGCGGGAGGCGCCGCTATCGCCATCATATCGCTGTGTGGGTGTGTGGGCGCCACCAAAGAAAGCAAGATTATTCTAGCCCTTGTAAGTATCAAGTAGGGGTGTATTCGTTTGGTCGATTGGAGAGCTGCAAGAGTAATCCTAATTTGCTCGTTTGCAGTATGGAGACCTCCGGAAGATCTCCATTGTCTACTTTCCAAATAGTGAAGAAGTCAATGACATTCATTCAATAATACAATACAAAGGCGTCGGAACCGGGGGGGGGGGGGACTTTTGCAAAGTTAGACCTAACCATTAGGCACATAGCATCATAAAGGGTTCAGCCCCCCCCCCCCCCCACACTTTTTCTCGCAGGAAAGATAATTGTTCCTAAATGTACGTTGAACTATTGAGATGTTGGAGTCCTAGGTAATCTACCCCCCCCCCCCCCTTTTGCTTGTCAAGATTTCTGAGGATTAGTCTAGCACCCCCACGTTCAATTTGCTTCCGACGCCACTGCAATATTTCTTACTCTATTGTGCAACATATCAATGCAATACAAAGTAATTCGATTTATCTCATCCCACTGATCCGGTGAATTTGTGCAGTCAACACTAGGTTTATGATAATGAGGCCAAGGTCACGTATGTAATGTCAAGGTCGTTGCTCTCTGTTTCAGTACTCCGTCCTGATGACCATTGTGTTCATTGTACTACTGACCACGGCGGTTCTCATCTTCCTGTTTCTTGGACAGGTAAGTCACTTCTACAGGGATTCTTATTTAACTCCAAAATTTAAATTACACCTACATGATTAACATAAATAGTACATGTGTCATGTTGTTTTTATTGGTGGAACTACAAACATTTCCGATATGACAATTTTTCCTGCTAAATTAAAAAAAAAAAAAAAGAAGAGTCCAATATTAGAATACGACACACGTTGCTTCGTGTAGTTGTACTGCGGTGTGTATGACTGTTGTTACTGATGGTAGTTATGAACCACATCTACAGTAATAATTGACTTAGCGCCGCTGTGTGGCTGAGGTAGAACTATCGCGGCATAAAACATGATCATTTATTGATGTGATAAAAGACATGAGGCGGCCGGGGATTTACACGTTAGTTGTGTACCCCGCTACCAGCTGGGTATCATCCCTGGTGACGCAACGACGGGTAGTGTAGCCATAAATGTTAAATTAATTCATTGAAAAGGGTAGATATCTGTTCTCCCGGGTATGTTGTATTTTGCAGTAGTCACTAGCTGTATGTACTCGTACAATCTTAAGCTGATATGGTATATAGCCCTGTCAGTATGGCTGAATTTCTCAAATGGGTATTTAAATTCAACATCGCTAATAACTCAGTGTCTTGGACAAAGAGACAATGTATTATGCCAGCGGATAGTGTTTCTCTCGACCTCTGACATTATATTAACGATAAAAATTTGTAATATAATATCAAAACAGGCAAAAAGGTCTCTTTGTAAGATTTGTGAAAAATTGTAAATGCTTAATCAGGCGTTTTTATTACTTTGTTTTGTATTTCATATAAAAAAAAATATGATTTTATTAGTCAAGTTTTTACTTTAATAGAATTTTAATCTGTGAATATAAATTTGCAGTTTAGTATCCTTTAGACAAGTTGTAAAATGCACATCTGTTTCCTTGGTGACTGTGTGGTCTCCTGCAGCCATAGCCGTTATCATCACACATCACAGTTTACTCTGAGCCTGAAGTGTTTGGAAGAAATGTTTTAAGATACAGATGGCAAAGTTATTTTTCCCTTTGTGTCAGTAACATTTTTGGCACTTCTCTCACTGATCTTAAAACTATTACGTATTTACACGATATCAATAGTCATTTTTAACTTTTGATTCAAAATAATTAAAATTTTAAAGACACCCCTAGTAAACTCCTTGTTTAGTTGTTTATCATGCAGTGGTTCATTTGAGTCTATTGTGTCGCCCACTTGTGTGGTTTTAGTGTATTTTCATTTTTGAATGATGAGTTATACGCCACAAGACCCCATATTGAGTGGTTTGTTGTTCAAATACTGGTGGTATGTTGTTAAATTTCTGTGCATTTTGACACCCTCCACCGTTCATTGTATGACAAATTGCCGACATTTTGACACCCTCCACCGTTCATTGTATGGCAAATTGCCGACATTTTGACATCCTCCACAATTTACTTTATGACCAAGTGCCGACATTTTGACTCCTTCCACCGTTTACTGTATGGCCAAGTGCCGACATTTTGACACCCTCCACCGTTTATTGTATGGCCAAGTGCCGACATTTTGACTCCTTTCACCGTTTACTGTATGGCCAAGTGCCGACATTTTGACTCCTTTCACCGTTTACTTTTTGGCCAAGTGCCGACATTTTGACACCCTCCACCGTTTATTGTATGGCCAAGTGCCGACATTTTGACACCCTCCACCGTTTATTGTATGGCCAATTGCCGACATTTTGACTCCTTTCACCGTTTACTGTATGGCCAAGTGCCGACATTTTGACACCCTCCATCGTTTATTGTATGGCCAAGTGCCGACATTTTGACTCCTTCCACCGTTTACTGTATGGCCAAGTGCCGACATTTTGACACCCTCCACCGTTTATTGTATGGCCAAGTGCCGACATTTTGACTCCTTTCACCGTTTACTTTTTGGCCAAGTGCCGACATTTTGACACCCTCCACCGTTTATTGTATGGCCAAGTGCCGACATTTTGACACCCTCCACCGTTTATTGTATGGCCAATTGCCGACATTTTGACTCCTTTCACCGTTTACTGTATGGCCAAGTGCCGACATTTTGACTCCCTCCACCGTTTACTGTATGGCCAACTGCCGACATTTTGACTCCCTCCACCGTTTACTGTATGGCCAAGTGCCGACATTTTGACTCCTTCCGCCGTTTGACTGTTGGGTCTGTTGTAGACGTCACACCAGACGAGAGAGTCCATGAAGACAGTGTTAGTGGAGAAGTACGGCGTGGACCAGGAGAACCCAGAAAACCGTGTCGTCACCGAAATGTGGGACTTTCTACAAACTCAGGTACGTGACGTCAGAACCTCGGTTTGTATCCATATACAACCTGATTCAATCATTTGGTCTGTTTACTTCCCCTTGTGTTGTGTTCTACCTGTGAAAACCAAATTATCCGATTTCGGAGAATATAACCCCCCCCCCCCCCCCGACATACTCTGTATACAGCTTTTAAGTGAATATTTTACTCATCAAAATGCATCTCCAAATACGTCTGTTATTTTATATTAATCAAAACCACGGAAAAATTGTTAAACGCCCTCAGTTCGAAACAGGTAGGGAAGAGTTCTTGGCCGAGGCATAAGAAAACTTGAAGAAAGCGCCGTTTTAACGTAACCACTCATCAGATTAATTCTCTCTTTTAGAAAATCTGAAACTATGTTTTTTAATTGCGTTGATGTAATTCATCACGGCAAATAAATATCTCCATTATTCCATCATGCATTAATTCAAAGAAAAAAGATAACATCTCAATGACAGTTGGTATGATTGAGGGCTGTTATAAACCAGCATAATCCTCCTAACACGCAGTTTATTCAGATTTACTCTCCCGAAAGTAGGTCGGAAAATACGGGAAAATATCTTTTAAAAAAGGAAAGAAGCATTTACAAACTGTTGGTGTAATTCTCCTGTTGCGAATCATAACGTTATTTTAACATTCGGAAGAAGCTTAAAATTTCCAGGACATCTAATAAATGGACCCGATCCTAACAACCTCTTTCTCAGCTGCTTGGTTTATATGCATGCTATGGGATTATTAGAATCCCATTGCACCACTATTCAAAGCCATCGAAATTTATAATTATCTTGTCAAAAAGCATGCTAGATCTGTCGAAATTCGAATAATCCATCAAAAAATCCTCAGTAACGGCGCAATTTGTGCGAAAATCTCAGAACCATACTTCTTTTAAACACACACTACTTCGTATTTCATAACATTTTACCAATATAATTCCTCTCCAGCAATAAAAACTATAAAATGAATCTTTTTTATTGTTTTGTGTCAGCTAAAGAAAAATATCTAATTGGAGTTGCCACCTCCTGAGGGCCAAGCTAGGTGTATAGCAAACTACAGAACCCGTGCAGTATATAGTTATAGCTACACACCGGTAGTGAAGGTTTTATCGGAATATTTACACACTTTCAATGATTGGTTTCTATTCTGAAACAAATTTAGGGCCATGATTGGGCTGTGACGGTATTATATACGTCAATTTCACACAACAGGGGCAAGAATTAAGCATCAGCATTTCAGATCATATATTAGTATTTCGTTTGAACCCCATATATAACTTGAATGACTACTACTAAAAATTTTACTTGAATCACGAATAAAGGGTTTAACAAAACAGCTGTTGACTGGGATTTTGGCGACGTAAGATTTGTTTGACTGTTTGCTCTCGGCTTTGGGCATCATCCAACAAATCAAACGTCGCCCTCATACCCAGTCAATAACTGTATAATAATATATAGTGGACATATTTACTGTAGACTAACTTTTATTCGCGTGCGATAAATTTTCGTGGGGTTCACGAGGGCCTCGTCGTCGCGATTATTAGTCGCTGCGAATACGGTTATCTCCGGTATATCGCGAAAACAGTCTTCTGGAATAAAAGTTGGTTTACAGTGCATCCTTCGGACAGGATCAAGTTAATCGGTCACTACAATTTTTGCCTGGCATTAAGCTTTCCGAGTCCCCAAGCAGGCTTTTTCTCTATGAGAACGGATAAGCGGAGCATAGTTTCACTACTCCAAGAAAATACATGTACACTGTAGAACCAACAGGCAAATTTCGATGCTTTTTAAATCCGGTTATTGAAATGGTAAAATATTGCGGGCGGTCGGCTGCCAAAAAAGTAACCCTTTTTGAACGGATTAGTCTTCTTACAGATTTCAGGATAGGAATCTTTTTTTTGTTTTTGTTTTGCAGATCACTTGTACATATATTAGAGAGTAGCACATGACTTGGATTTTGATTTTTGATAATTTTTGCAAAATACAAGCTGTTGAACTTAGTTTTCTTTTTTCTTTTGCAAAATATTGCATATAGAGTACCCAAATTCTCTGAATATCACCAAAAAAACCCTTAAGTCTAAGTCTAAATATTTGAGTATTGAAATATTGAAAAAACTCAAATCTCTGCGTTTCACCAAAAAAAAAACTTTCTCTGGATAGGTAGTGTTTATCAATTTTGAGTCAACAAATGGATTATTGATGCAAACAAAAGAAAAACCGGTTTCCTTCCTTTTTCAATTGTTATAATCATTTATTAATGTCTTCAACTCATAAAATCTAAGTACATGTAATGATGTAGTCTAATCCATTCCGAAATACGGCAATATGTTTTTGATATTGTCGAGTTCCAGACAACTATAACATTTCGCCATTTCCACTCTTGGTCTCTTATAACATCTGAATATCTCCCTCTACAGTTGAAGTGCTGCGGAGTGTCGGGCGATGCCAATTCCACAGACTCGTGGGCAATCTACAAAACAAAATCAGAATGGTACAGAATACGAGAATCCGGTAAGAATACCAATAAGAAGTCAGCGATTTCAGAATCCAATTTATGGCTCTATGTTGCTTCATGCAGGTATACATAAAATAAATCAAACATTTAATGCTAGTTTTTAAATTTCCTGTTTTTTCTATAGGTGACCTGTTAGTCCCCAAGAGCTGCTGTAATCCTAATGGTGACGTCACAATGTGTTCCCGGGCCTCGTCCTTTGACGGACCACCAAACGCCGACCCTCCGTATAGCGCCCCCTACCGGAAGAACCCCCACATGTACCACACGGTATCAGCTTTTGACCAAGTCTATCACAAATCTAGCTGTCGTTTCCCCAAAGCAATATTTTTTTTCTGCAGACTTAATGGTTTAAAAAAAATTAAAACAACAGACTGAACTGTAGTCTTGATTACAAGAAGCCAGGCAGACCCCCCCCCCCCCATAAAAAAAACACCTCAATAACTCAAATCGTCTTGTGACAAGACATCGTTAATGATTTCGATCTTTTTGCTATATCTGCAGGGTTGTTATGACGAAATTGTACACTACATCCAAGGACACGCCCTCATGATTGGAGGAATCGCGATCGCTGCCATTGTTGTCATGGTAACTATATCCTTTATCATTCTGTAACGACTTGAGACCGGCTTCCGTAATTGTCGGGTCCGTCTTCGTACAGACTTCACCTTGATTATTCCTGTGTTTATTACTTCTCTTTTACAGCTTTTCGGTGTCATATTTGGAGTGTGTTTATGCCGGTCCATCCGGAGCCGAGGATACAGATATTGACCTTGTTGAATAATAGATTTTATATGAGTTTACTTTTTGTAATAAAAAGTTTGTTTTAATAAAGGCTTTATGGGGTTTTGTCTAGATATGCAGATGTCACAGGTGCTACGTTTTGGAAAGGGTCGCTCGTGAAGTTAATCTTGATGATTCAGCCATTATAAAGAGAAACACTGGTGTTTTCTCTCGGATTTTTCTTTCTCAAGCTCGAGTGAGAGGAAATTCGTGTAGAATATACGTAATCGAGTTCAGGAGAAGCCCGGGTAATTGAGATTAATTTATAGTTCAAAGTCTTGAAATTGATAGAACTTGCGAATGGGGCATACACGTAAAAGAATTTTTTGTAAGTACCATTCGTGTGTTCGAAACGTTTATGTCACGATCCATGCATACTAGCGCACTGTCATAAATGGCGTGTACTTATTAATGGCAAGGTTTTAGTCCTATTGGTCGCATTCTGAAGATGAAATCCTATGGTCCAAGGGGGATTTCATGGAGAAAATTACTAACTTTCGAACATGGCATTGTCATTAGCAAAGCTATTTCATTTGTAAGACAATGGTCCAAGATATTTCTTGGTAGATTATACGAGTATGTAAATATAGCTTTTTTCTGACAGAGACATTAATTGTCGTCTGCTCGGGGCACGTGCGTTCAGTGCCGTATCTGGGCAACAAGCGCGCCTTCCTCTTGCCTCATCCGACATTGAACAAATGAGGTTTCACACCCATGGAATAATCAGTAAATAAATTCGATAAGAAAAGTTTATCCGACAAGAAGAAAGCGCTGTTATTTATCCAGTTGTACAGAAGAAAATGTTAAAATCAATTAGATCCCCGTCTTAATGGCCACATGCCTCACCTTTCGGGTTATTCTATAAACAGACGCACATGGTCTTGTATATGAACGCAGCCCGTGTTTATTTTAGCTAATTCTTGATCAACGGCTGTGATTTATCAATATCCATAACTCATTATGAATTCTTTTTCTTGTGTTAAACAATTATCTCGGAATTGCTGGAGTTTCCCGCTCAATAGACCCCTAGAGGCCCCCGCAAGAGGGACTGCACCAGCTCATCTCGTTATCTTGTCGGGTCATTACAGATGGTGGTAAAAACAAGTTGAACTGCCCTTATAAACGTCCTTCAACGTTGTCTATGTAATAAAAGAGATACAACGTAATACCTACTTTGAAGAACTAAACTTGTATGGGTTTTCAGATATACGTGGATTATTAAGTCATAAAGGTACAAGGGCGCCCTCAAAAGTGCATGGCTTATTTGGTCAATGGTCAAGTGCTCTATTTATAGTAACTATGTGAAATAATCAATATTTGTCCTGTTCTTTGTTGATTAGAGGTGGCCTTTGTAATTGTGTGTGGCTTTTAATTTTGATATATTCAAAGATATTTAAGATATTTGTGTAGGTTCGCGATAACAGGTATTTGTACGAGTTGTCTCCTCCTACCAGCCTGTACCCGACCTATTGTAAATGATTCCTCACGGATCACTAAGCCGCGATCAGATCGTTAGGCCCCTGTACCTGTGTATATCATTGTGATTAGTAAATACACCAAACGCTCGTAGTGAGCGTAAGATTGGATTAAGAGCCTGGAATTAATGACTGACATTTTGATTCATAAGTGAACGGGTTGTAAATTATGTAGTGAAAAAAACTGTGTCGTTTTTTTGTGTCAAAAACATGGATGTCAATTTCTCAAGGAATAACTTTAAGTGAACAACTTTAAACAAAGTATGACTGACGCCAAGAAAGGCAAAACAAAAGAGACAGGACAGGTGAGTTTAACTCTGTGAAGTCAAATTGGTTGACACGTATTAATTGACGGATAACGCTAAATTAAAATGTTTTCTTTCTGGTCCCCGAGGAGTGTTGGTTTGGGGGTCATTGTTCGGGGGATGCAATTACCCAAACAAGTTACATGAGAGGTAGGGTATGTCGAAATACCGGGGCCCTATTGTCAAATGTTATCAGACCTGGCCGATTTAAATCCTTTCTCTTGTAGTAATTCGTACAATCTTACTAATTTCACTCTCAAGTAAACAAGCTAACTCTCCATAGGACAGATCTCGTGTTGCTTTTACAGTTGGAATTAGTGTTTGGTAATACTGTGATGTCACAGGTAAGCCCCAATCATCCTAGGAAAGTCAAGATCATTGCAAATTGACTTTTCTGGTTACTTTGTTTGTTCAAGTATAGCCATATATATCTAGTCTATACGTGCATATTTTGGGGACCGAGTTTAAAATTTGCTTCTATTGTCTATATAATGCTCATCCGTTTGGATGAAACATTATACCTCTGCTATATACAACAGTATTAAAGTTTTGAATTTAAATGACCCATAGAATATATAAAAGGGTTTGGATTTTAATTAGCTAAATTCGATCGATTGTGGTCGGATGATATGTAAAACTCTATTAAATAGTTTTAAATTACAAGATAGTTTATGTGTCACTGGGTATTCCTTAGCGGCCCACTAACAAAAATCATACATCGTTTTGTTCAATAGATCTTTTCTCCACTGTGTACAAAGACAGCTGATCTGAATGTTAAATAATCTGCAAACAGAGTACAACGTATTGCGCAAGACCTCGGGGTCGGTGTACACGGCCGTCGTGATTTAGGGAAAAGCTACCACAATGGTTGGCAGATAAAATCTCCGTAATTATATACTTATCTCTTCATTATCGCCGGAGAAATGCCTCTTTAATAAACCCTGGCGCGTGTGTCCCAGGGGACAATTGGAAATTTGTAATTCTATATACAATATAAATTAATATATGTCAGCCCTCTGGAAGTTTTATTTTAAAAAATTGACCATTCCTCTATATCTTCCCCGCATCATTGCATGAAGCATGTCAATATGTTTAGTGAATGCATAAACGTGTGTTGTTTGGTAACCCGGACTAAGGGAGTGCCTTTTTAAGATAATTTACGTATCGAGAGAAAGTTTCTCTGAAGTTTTTCAATGCGGAAACGCACGTAATTTTTCTTTTTTTTTAACCGAATTTAATCATCATATCTGAAAATTGTGTTGTGCTTCAATGCATCCGGATCTACAAATATGAAGCACGTTAATACAGTTTCCACCCCTAAATAAATATTTTACATTGAAGATTCTGAAGGTCCAATCTTAGTCATACAATGAACTATAATGATGTATTTCGTACTAAATTTATGTATATTATTTAGGGTTTTGTATGTATGATTATAAGGACATATATATGTTTCACTCTGTTTAGGATGTATCAATCTTAAATTTCGGTATAATTATGCATTTTGCCAATGCTAAGCCTAATTAAAGTAAGACAAACGAATGTTCAAATCGTAAATTTCTGGCTCGCATCGTCACAATCAAATTTTTATTATAAGTTTTTCTCCAAAGATATCGGGATCGGTAATTTGATGCATATGAACAAAATGACGTCATTTTTATTGTTACGCCATATCCTGGATAAAATCCTTGCTGTCAGATTTTGTTTCATTTTTCCAAACAACATGAATTAGTAAGTTTATATTAATATTTCAAGAATAAAAGCAAGTTTGGCGTAAGCGCGTCGATTTCTCCTAAATTTCCCAAATCTCATTAACAAAATCTTCAGCTCGACTCACGCAAAACCCAGTTCATCATACGACCCTGTACAGGAGCCACCCTATTACCATGCCTACGACGACCGTCCGGCAGAAGATTTTACTAACATTGTGCGGGTACAAACAAAGGTTTGAACTTATCACGAACTTATAGTATGACGTCACGTATTGACATAAAATGTCAACTATGACACGTGTTAGGAACGGCAGTAATTTTCTCACATCCGTTCATCTATGATTTCTTCAGATTTCCCACATCAATTTCATTGTATTCTGTGTAAGATTTCTAGCTTATATGTATCATTACACACAAGTCATTTTGGTGTGTTAATGTCATATCCGCAGGGACTAGAATAAGACCGTCAAACCATCGGAGCTTCTCATCTGTAAATGGCTAAGTGATTCTATTGCAGGTTAGTCGACTCATCGACACTTTCAATTCGGAGACTCCCGAGGAGGTCATGGCGCTCACATCCCTACCAGAGAAGGAGAAGGGGGACAAGAAGGACAAAAAGAGGCGAAGGAATAGTGACAAACGGGCGTCCGAGAAACTACTGGCCAACAACCATAAGTCTAAGGTAGGCCGGGCACTGTCGTCTTTATTGTAAACATAGCGAGTCATGTGTGAATATTGATCAGTGATTATAGAACGTCAGCCCAAGATGGCGACCGCCACTGTTAAAGAAAAATAAATGATAATTTAATGGTAGAAAGCAACTGTTACATGTAATTTATCGTCTGCATCTCTGTAATGCAATACAGTTCTGAACTTCAAAGGCGGGTACTCGCAAAGTCAAATTATTTGATTGTTTTACCCTCCAACAACTCTCTTTACGAGGTTTACATTTACAACCCTCTCCAGTAAAACGTTTGGTTGACAGTCCATACATGTTTTTTGAAGTATGAGAAAGAGAGAGAAAGCATTAGAGTATGAAATAAAAAGGCAGCTGGGGAATTCAATTATTGAATGAAGAAAGGAAATGGGACTTCCCTAACTCGCTGCTTTAACGCTTTGTTCTATTTCCCGAGGACACATATGATAAATTACTGAAGTTTAAATTATAAATTCGAGCTGTTACTGTCCCTTTGTTTTATACCGACATTTCTTGCTCTTTGTGTATCAAAGATCTTTTGTACCAAACATTACACATATTAGCAACTATATTGTTTTAACAAACTATAGCCAATATATCTTCTTTCCCTCTATTTGAACGACAAAGAAAATATCGATATGTGTGTCATTACTGTATGGCCAAATTTGTTCTGTCAACGACCCCTCACAGGAAAAGAAGTAAGGAGAGGGTATAGTTTATCTCTGCTGATATTCAATCATTTCTGGGGCAAACTTATATCCCCGACGGCCCTTGATTGGTGAATAAACATTTTTTCATATATGCATCGACCTGTTGGTGTTCTTAGTTATCATGCATATCATAAATGATGCATGTCAGTTACGTAAACTTAAAGAAATTTGAGTTTTCTGATAACTGGTACCGTGAATAATGTTTTTTTGTTGTTTGTTGGTTAAATGTATCGTACAGAATTTCTACTCAAACTGAGATGTCAGCTGTCAGTGTGTGTGCAGCTTCACATGTCCAAGCTTTATTGTTACGTCCATGTCCAAGCTTTATTGTTACGTTCATGTCCAAGCTTTATTATTACGTTCATGTCCAAGCTTTATTGTTACGTTCACGTCCAAGCTTTATTATTATGTTCATGTCCAAGCTTTATCGTTACGTTCATGTCCAAGCTTTATTGTTACGTTCATGTCCAAGCTTTATTATTACGTTCATGTCCAAGCTTTATTGTTACGTTCACGTCCAAGCTTTATTATTATGTTCATGTCCAAGCTTTCTCGTTACGTTCATGTCCAAGCTTTATTGTTACGTTCACGTCCAAGCTTTATTATTACGTTCATGTCCAAGCTTTATTGTTACGTTCATGTCCAAGCTTTATTGTTACGTTCATGTCCAAGCTTTATTGTTACGTTCATGTCCAAGCTTTATTGTTACGTTCATGTCCAAGCTTTATTGTTACGTTCCTTGCGCTAACCCAAAACAGTATAATGTGAGGAACGAAACGTTATATACGGCTTATTACTTAATCAAACTTTTAGCTTTACCATCTGATGATCTAGTTCTATTGTTACACAGCTGTAAACTGTAAAATGAACATCTTGTAAGGAGTAAATAAATCTCATGCACCACATATTTTCCCGTCTTTGGTATGTTAATGAAAATTATAGAAATGTATGAAAAGAACACACACTGAATGTGTTTGTAAAGTTAACAAGCTTTTTAAAGGAAGTTCTCAAATACAAGAACGGTGGGTGTTGTAAATTGGTCTGAGTAAACTTGCTTCAAAGAGTTAAAATTGAATCAATTCCTAACATAATGCAAAGTATTGATATCCTAACGCGGTTAATTAGAGCTCTAAAGGAGATATTTACAAAAGTGAATAGCATATTAATATTCTGTCGTAATGTCACGTGGCTCATAGCTCGGCTCCGTTTCCATGTGATCCGCACGTAATTTCCGGAAGCCATCAAACAGTTGCCAGATTGGAATACCACGCTAAAGTTCCAAACTCTCCACCAAATCAAACTCCACAACCCGTAATTATTTCCCCCGACTGAGAATCAATAGGGTAGAAAGAGTGTGCTTATCTGTATATTAAGTTTTTCCAGACAATGAGTGAAACAATGATAGGTTGATCAGATTTCCTTGCATAGACCCGGATCAGCCATACACTAAATAACTGATGTATCGATTAGCACTGCCCAGCGCCCCAATCACTACAACCACTGGCGGGATTCGCTTTCTGTGAAAAAAGTCAATTAAATTTATTTTGAAACTGTTGGATTAGTTTATAGTCTATTCGATTCGAACTCTCCTAAGCCACCGGCTCCCGTCTGTCCTCACTCAATTCCATGGTGTCTTCTCAATCGTCTGCTGAGGCCGATCTGAAGCTGGGCTCACTGAAGTTTTGGCGGGAAGCCTGTTCCTCCAGCCATGGACGTTCAGGGAGCATTACTGAATGACCTAGCAGCCAACCTTAGAAACAGATACTCACTTGGCTCATGGGTGAGTGTTAGCTTAGTCTTTCGGCATTTCTGTGTATACAGGTCATGTCTGCAATGACCATTTTAAATTCAAATTAATCAGTGTTGGTCTTATTCTGGTCTGTACCCTTTTACTGTATGAGAGGGTTTTTGTGTGTCTCCATTGGGAGCCAGTGATGGACTGGCGTCCATATTAAAATCAGTGTTGACGGCTCTTTTCATGGCGCATGTGGGAATATGTGATCAAGATGACTTCTGTTGAATTTTTCATTAGCATGAACTGAAGCGAATAATAGGTTCAAAGGCTTTCTCTCCTTGTCAATATCCTTGCTCCCTTTACGGTTATAGCACGATATTTTTAAGTCAGAAACGTTAGTCATGACGTTAGAATCTTTTGTTCGTATGTCAAGAAAAGTGTTCTTGTGGGAGACTGCCTTTTTTGTCATTCATTAGTTAATTGCTAATTCCAGTAATGGCGCGCGGAGTGTTGCCTTTCACTAGTTTCAGCGGCTGGACGCGGGAAACTGGTCCGCCGTCTTCCGAGACCTCTACTGTTGACTGATGGAGACTTTGTCGGACATTGATTGGTGGGCCGCCGTCAGAGTATCGGCATCGCTAACATCGACGCTTCCTGTCGCCGGGATCAGAGTCGTGTATTAATTCCCGGGCGGCCACTCACTGCAGAGCTTTATATACAAAATGAAGACATCGGTCCTTGGTGTCACTTCTACTAATCTGATCTGATCTGAAATTCATTTCGTTTTAATAATCACTTCTTTTTTATTAGTTATGTCAAAATTGCGATTTTGGAGGGATATATCGTATAATTTTTTTCTCAAATTTTGCAAAATACTTTTATCCAATGAGGATTTTTACATCGCCATTGCACGACACCCCAGCTATAGGAATATTGTTTATTGTTATACTTTCATGTTAAATACTGAAATCTGAATGGTTAAGACGCAGTTCATAATCCTTTCTATTACCCTCAGCGTTAGCAACGCACTTAGCAACGGGTAACATTAAAATTTGTTACATGCGCGAAAATTATGCGCGTACGGTTCGCTGTAGCATTCACGTTATTCCTATATAAAAGCAGTAAAATTTTCTTAAAAAATAAGACATTCGGTATAACAAAATAAATAGTGCCTGTTTGGGAGGATAACAGTTGAAATTGACACCCCTCGAAAACCATTGTCAACCTCCGCTTCGCGTCGGTTGACAATGACTTTCTCGGGGTGTCAATTTCAACTGTTACCCTCCCAAACAGGCACTATGTATATATTATACCTCAATATGATTATTCTATGTATAACACGATATCAAAATTGTTCTACAAAACCACGTGTCAGGGCAATAAAAATTCATATTTCCCTGTCGTCATATGTTTCATCATATCTAGCCCCTTCGAATTTTCACTCCATGTTAATGAAAAATCTTGAGGATGGGCACACGATGTAATCAAATGTAGATTCTATAGAAAAAAATCGTTTAAAATCCTTTTTAAAATCAGAAAACTGACAAAGAAAGAAACCGGTAAACATTCACTACGGTTAGGGCTTTACAAGAGTTGAAAAACGACTGGAACCCGATGTATTCTAAATTATCACCTGTCGTTAGGTATAATGAACAATTAAGTGCACGAACATTCGGGAGATATATGAATATGTATTCCCCCAGAAAAATCATATTTCTCTCAGGAAATATGATTTTTCCTAAGGGAGTAAATCTTCATATTTCCCTCGCAATCATGCAATAAATGTATAATGTCACTCGTGGCACGGCATGTGGATATTTTTGGTTGTTGGACTTTGTACTTCTTAAACATTTTGTACATTGTAATTTTGAAACGTGTTGACAGTTCTAAAAACAAGGCGCTGATAACATTTTGTCCACAACCAGAGATAAAAAAAAATCTCCCTTTAAACGAATATAAAAAATACCGAAAAATATCGTCATCCCTCATAAGGGGATGCAATTTTGTCTTGTAATCAATGCCGAGTCTCAAATAGGCTAGATCATATTGATTTTAAAGACCTACAAAAGTTCATTAGCAAACTCGTCTTGGAGTCATTGCTAAACTGATTACTGCACAATTTGTGCGACATTCCGCAACGAAAGAAAGCATTGAGGAGATAATGACGAGGTTGTCACACGTGACTTGTAGAATGCATGCCCAGTGGCACGCATCACTAACCACGGGGCATACAGATTAATTGTACACCGTTAACACCAAAAGTTAACTAAAGCCCCAAGTTTCTCAAATGACCAAATACATGTAACCAAATAGGGCCGTGCATTGGGGCCATTGACTTGTTGGACCTGTGGTTGTTGTTAAATTTAAATCGTCTACAACATTGTCAGATTTTGGCGAATTTGAATGAGACCACGTGACTGTTTTTACCTGAGATTGCCTGGCTTTTGGTATAGGTGTAAACAAGACGGATTAGACGGCGTCCGACATTGACCCCTACTATAGTTATCGTTGTGTTGAAAATGAAGAAAAGGGATATTCACTCTGCGGACACATTGGTAAGTCCTTCATTGAGATCATGAAACCACAGAGAAAATTAGTACCTTGTATATAAGGTTAGAAGGTCACCGTATGTCAAAATGCTTGCACCGTGTTCGGTGACGCTGTGTACTAGTGTGTTGTAGTACTGTGTTAGGCGAGGTTTAGGGGACCTTTAGTGTTGACATTGTCTATGATCGTCGTCAAAAACCAGCGGTAAAACTAGGGACGTATATACAATGTACTAGTCAACATTGGTTTACGGGGCTGTAAAAGTCTGTAGATACGGAATTTATAGGACTTCCGGTAACAGGAACCTCGGTGTTTACCTATAATTTGATGGCTCACCTCTCACGGGGCTGTGTCGTGGTCGAGTTAGACCTGCCTGCCCTGGGGTGTTATCTTGGTGTGTGTACACACAGGTCGAGCCTCGGTTAGGGGACCCGCGGACCGTGTACACCACAAAGCAACGGTCTAACCGTGGAGTGTGTGAACAGCTGATCTCAAAGATAAAGTTAAAAGATACCATAGTCAGGAATAGGGATCAAAACTAAATAATGAGAGAGAGATATATATATAGAGAGAGAGAGAGAGAGAGAGAGAGAGAGAGAGAGAGAGAGAGAGAGAGAATTTGCTATTTGTAAGGTTGGTAAATTCATTAATAGTATTACATGAAATGAAGTATAAGCCCCTGTTCACTAGTATCTGTCGTTTGTAATTAAGACAAGCCCTCAGAGAGTACAGAGGTGTGAAGTGCCACCGAGCCCACTGTGATGAACTAACAGACAGTAGAATGTATTAGTATTTACAGATGTCAGACATCTAACGGTCTTCAGTACACACAGAAATGTTACACCCTCTTAGATAACTGTTCCCCCAGTACTAGCAGTCGGGGGTCTGGACCCTGTGTACAGTTATCTACAGAGATAACGGCTTGTTGTGAAGGCTGACCACCGTGTATTAATGAACTGACCACCTGTATGTAAGCTCATCTTCCCTACAGCCAACACTGCATCCGACTGATTCAGTTCATCAAAGAAACCCGAGCTTTCTCCTCATCCTTGCTACACGATATTGGAGGACCCAGTGTATATTGTGTACGCGCGTTGTTGTGTATCATACACTGCGCATGGAACAGACACGGGTGTTGGTAACATGGTGTTTGGACACAAGGCCCCAAGCAGTCATCAAGGATGATATCTGATGACGTATAACGGAGCTCTTACATGAAAATCCTCAGTCCCGTCCGCCGGCTACGATTGGTCCAGCGCTAATCGTTTCCAATTTGTTAGTAAATATCTAGTGGAGTATATTATTAGTATCATCAATATTTGTCCCTCGGGAACCTGGTTTCTTTATGATCTAATTGTGTACGAGAAAGGTTAAACTTTTGTATGATTAAGTTTCTATAATAATGTGTTTGGCGTGAAATCGGATCGATACCTAAGACAGTATTGGGTTAGTTGAGGAGGCTGTTCAATTAAGGACGATTTACGCTGCCGGTCTCCAGTGGTGCTGAAGCTGGCGTTGGATTCGGCAGGTGAAGTCCCGCGTGCGCGGACTGGAATCAATGAACCAGCAGACGACTTATCGCAGGTAGTGAGCGACAGACGACCAAACGACGGACATGGAATATAACACTGACTATGGAACTGGAAATAAACGGAATACGGTACTCTATGGATTTGAGAAACCTGTACCTGAAAGCACGGCAAGTAGTTTGTTTGATATCACACAGAACTTCATAGGAAAATGTCAGCCTGCTAGGCAAACGTTAAACCATCGATTTTCCGTTTAACTGTTTTGCAAGCCATGTTAAAACATTAGATTATTGATGTATGAAAGGGTAGATCGATACAGTGAAAATACTGGTGTGTTTTATTCTAATGATAACTTAATATCCGTTAAATGGAGCACTTCCTTACTTCGATCGAAGACGGGAGATTTTTTTAATTTACTTCTTATTCGTAGCCCGAACGCACGTTTTTCATGTTAATGGGTTGTTATTTTTTCAGATTGACAGAATTACAACTTTATGCCCAGATTTGTTTAGAACTAACATGTTATGTCATTTTTGTGGGGGTACAGAACTCCCGTTGCGGTTACGTAATACCACTGCGTGTGTAAATTGTCAATTAGCCGTGGAGTTTAGGGGAGCTTCTTTCTATAATGAACGCATCCCTAATGACGGACGACAGCATGCGGTATGTTCTAATTGTACGCGACAGAACACCGACTGTTTGCTTGTTACGGGTGAACCTTTCTGTTACATATTATCAACGCTCGGGAGAGATTGCTATAAATGTTCGGGAAAATGAATTGTTTTGTAGCGCGCTGTAAACACTACAGCGTGGCGTTGCCTAGGAAGCCAGCGGCTCAACCGCTCTATAATGTAATCGCAGCAAATTACATCAATCCAAGAAAAAAACGAGTCAGACCAAGAAATTTTTTCCAATTATCTGATTTGTTTTGAAATATTTCCCGATGTCAGAAACACAATTTATAGCAAGTTTCAAGGGATTAGTTTGAGTGTAATATTGTTTGACTGTTGCTTTTTTTTTTGGTCTAGGATTTTAGGGAAATTTAATAGCTGGTGTTCGTTCAGCATCGGGGTGATGCTATCTTACGGCACAATCTGCGTCCAGTAATTAATGTTTGATGATGTTAGGCGCCTGCGCCCAATGCTGATGACACTATTACAAGTGTACATGTAATTACGCAACCTTTGATGAATTTCATAATGATGTTATTCTATTCTACATGTTACACCTGTATATTGACCAATTCTCATTTAGTTACCTGCTGTGTCTTGTCTGTGTTTGTTATCATGGGGAATGGAATTTCATTTTGTAAGGGGATAGGGGATGAAATTACCCCCTATAATTTATTATTTACCCAAGAACACAAAGAATACATAAACTTAAGAAGTACAGAAATTCAAAGATTTTAATCAGCTTAGTGCATAAGTCTGACTGAAAATTACATTCTTGAATTCAGCTGCAGGGAGCTCTGTGTATTGATACAACTATCGCTGTTCTGTTGTTCATCTTATTTCTTTGATGCACATTTTGCTGAAAGTGATTAAAGCAAAATTCTACCAACAGACCCAGCACAATAGTTTTGTAGTTTTAATAATTTAGCTATAAAATCATCATTTAATACCCTTTTCATATAGCTTGATTTTAGCTATTTTGATAGACTCGCATAAAAAAAATATTGAAAATTCTGCATTTTAAATAAAATCATTGCTGCATTTTATTACTTTTTTTCAAGGATAAAGAAAAAGCTTTGTTGTATGTTAAAGCAGGAACAAGTCCTGATTGATAAACAAAGTCCTGATTGATAAACAACTACTGTGGTTTCATCAATATGAATTCGTTGAATACCTATTTTCGTGGATTCCGTTGTTAAGTTGATCCACAAAATTTAATGTTCAATGAAGTGCAATTTCTATTAAATTTTTGTATTGATAAGGTCTTTGGCCACGAATTTACATATCCTTTAAACTGTGATTTTCACTTTATCCAAGGAAATTGATACCCTTGAAGATTAATGAAACCTCGGTATTTTGTTGAACAGGATGGTTATTAATATGTAACTTTTCATTAATATCTAACATAGCAGAAATATACCAGTGTACCATTTTTGACTGTATTTTATCATATGCCTTATTTGACATAGAAAGTATTGCTGAAATATTTATTAACTTGCACACTTGTCAATCCAATTATTTTTATATTGATTTGTATTGCAATAACAATTTTGATTAGCTTAATCAAACATTTTTCGTAAGCTTTTAAAGCTAAATAGCTACCAGCTATTTAAGGGTATGAAGTTCAATCAAGAGATTGTGCCTGACCTGATAATAGCAAATACAATATACATTATACAAATATGTATTGCCGTAGGTTTTCACTGATGCTATTTTCTGTGCATCTTTTCCCATGATGTTTTTAACTGTGTTCATGTTTCCATTTAAAGGTGTCAAATTCTACAAAAAGTTTCCTTTAGTGCTACTTCTCCAACAAATTTCATCTCAGTTGATATTTGATATCTCATATCTCCCTGTATATGGTGTATATCAAGATATGTCCAAGTCAGGTTGAAGCCATAGCAATTATTTCTTTTTGAAACTTAACCCCTTTTATTTGGAATCCTCAGTCATATGGAGTTGGTCTTACTTTGAACCTACTTCCCTGTTTCATCATGTAAACCTACCCAGCTACTTTACACTTTGATTGACTTTGTTACTTTTACTTACAGCCTTTGAGGGGTGGACCGGATCAGAACCATGTCGATGACGGATACATCAAGCACCGGCGGGAGCACCGAATCCGCAGTGTCACCTCTGAACAGGAACGGGATAGCTGCTTCCTTTGCCTGCGGAATGCATTACATTGTTATAATGTTGTAGTTCTGGTAAGTATCAACGGAATGCATTACATTGTTATGCCATCATAATTTTAGTAAGTGTCTGTAGAATGCATTACATTGTTACAATGTTAATTGTAATTCTTTTAAGTCTTGTAATATGTAAATATACTATATGTATATCATATTCACAAATATTTGAGAAGTACTGAAAATGTTTTATATTTAAATTAAAACAGTAATAGAATAATGTTCATGGTTCTAACACCTAAAACACCTGCGATACTTAAGGGACTAGTGATATTTACTGGAACAGCCACATTGATACAATATGAAGTCTAGTAGATACAGCGCTATCAATATTCAATAAACAAAAACTGTATTTGGTATCTGAATCATTTACAAATTCATGTCATTCTGTTTGATTTCCTTGCAATGTAAACAGTCTGTTGGGGGAATTGATGAATATTTCAGTGGTTTGATAATGATGGTATTGCATCAACTATTCCCGGATTGTTATTCACGGATTGTCCCGCGTAATGACAGAGACAGCTGCATCGTGCACTAGATTCCCATTATCACTACAACCCCACACTATGTCAGTCATTTGTCAGGGATCACACAACATTCATGTAATAACAGAACACAGCTTGTACAATTATTTCAGTGTGAAGTACATGGAGATACTGGTTGCTAGTTAATTAAATCAGATTATTGTCTTACTCATTTTTAGCCTGATATATCACATATTAATATAATCCCCATAAACAATTAGTCAAAACTTGTGAATGAGATTCATCTTCAGGGTACTCAATTATTGTGTAATGTAAATATTGAAAAAAATTTCTCATACCCCTCAACCAATCAAAGATCCAAGTTAAATAAATCCCTGAAATAAATTGCTTAGAAATCAGTGTTACAAATTGTCTTTTCTAACAAATTGTTAACAAATCATACCCTACAAAGATTCTTCTACAAACTGATTTGTTAGTTATTTGATAAACAAATAACTTACAAATCTCGTAAACAAATCACATATAAATGATTTAGTTGCAATTTGCAAGTGATTTGATATTAAAGGTTTTTACTTGGGAACTTGTCATAGAAGTATAATACATGTACCAGGTACATCATTTGTCTGACAGTGAACAAATGTGTGGAAAGAGTTCACTGTGATTTGAGATAACCTGTCTCCTTATGTTACAGATCATGGGCTGTGGGCTGCTGGGGGTGGGGATTTGGCTCCTAGTGACCGACTTCAGTGCCCGCGAAATCACCGTCATCATCAACTCGGACATGTTTGAGATCGGGACCTACATGATTCTGGCGGGTGGGGGACTAGTGGCCCTCCTCGCCTTCTGTGGATGTTGCGGCACGATGAGAGAGGACAGATGCATTCTGGGATTTGTAAGTATATCAGAATGATGCATGGTGACAGTATGTCTTACATTAACAAGAAAAATATCCCATCCAAGTATCACCATTTACTTCAGACCTTGAAACAGAACTAACCATTGGCATTATGGGTAATAAAACTGCCATGTTTGGTTTTTGAAGCAGCAAAGTGTATGAGAGAGGGAGATGTCGTTACTCGTAAATCAGGTGATAAGGACCATGTGTCTTCGTACTCCAGCGGTAATGGAGCATTAAAACATGTCAATTGATCTAATGGTGACATAAGGTATCTGCCAGCCAGAACTAAAGCAGTATCGGCATTCGCCTGATTACAGGACTGGCTTAGTCCTCCGCTATTGGAGAGAGAGAGAGAAAAGTCAGCGTTTTACTGCTATCTTCAGGACCAACCCTTGGCCGATCAATAACTTTCATTGAAAATAGCAGGCCAGATCAATGGCTGATTCACACAGCATGTGAATTGTGACTGTCTCTTGATGTTCAGTTCTAATTAGAGGTATATTCAGAAGTCATCGATTTTACAGTCATTAGACAGAAGAGATTAGGTGACTGTGTTGTAATGAACAGGTAACATACCAGTAGATCACTACAAACTGTAATACAGGTATAGAGACAGTACTTTTGAACTAATCATTTAAAGTACAATATTGAATAAATAGGTTTGCCAGTATCGAAGATTTGACTGATGATGCTGATATAAATGGTTGAAGAATTCATAAAAAACTAAGAACATTCAAATTAAATCACCAAGTGTTTAATAGAAATGGTATAGTTCATACATTACAAAAGCCATTATTATGAACCACAATGTATGGTAAGGGTACCTGTAGCTTGTATACAAGAGTGAAAAGCATGCTACAAAAGTGTTCACATTATATTACTGAGATCATTAAGAATTGTCATACTGTATGGACAACCATATCCCATCTCCTCACTCCTATCCTTAACCCCCCCCCCCTTTTTTTGCAATAGATGCACACGGACACAGCCTAATACCTTATTGATTTATCATTGTCATCCTTCTGTTATTTCATTCCTAGGTTTTTACGACAGACTCTGATCATATGTGTAAGACTCTTTTTTTAAAGCTATTTCATTTTTGCAGCCGAGCGAAGGACAACAACATAAAAAATCTTGCTGTTGTTTCATCGTTTATCTCCATTCTACATAAGGCTTGTTTTGACAATTAGGACTGTGCCGCAGCTTCGCTGTGATCAAATTGTTTTCCTCTCTTCATGGACTTTGTCCGTTTCAGAATTAAATCAAGGAATATTGATGTAGTTGTATGAAGTAGATTTACAAGCAAATGGTCCGTGCCATAACAAGATCTGGTTGCTTTGCTGGTCCTCTGTTGATCGAGCCTGCCTTATGAAGCATCCTTACGAGACATTAGATAATGCTGATATAATAAGGAGCCCTCCTAGGGGCGTCTGGCCTAAATCATTCTATCTGACGTGGATTATTTAGCTGTTGCTTCCTTGGGGCTTTTGAAATGAGATTCATTTTTATGTTTCTTGATTCATTGAGCATTAACTATCTCTCTCTTCACTAATTTACCAAACGCATCTGTACTAAAATCATCAATATCTGTACAAAATGGCTAGCATCTTGATGAATCAAGATATTTTAGCTTCTTCCTCTGCAAACTGCAGTGTGTCATGCTTCTCTGTCTTTCTGTACATATTTCTTCATGATATCAAACTCTGGCTAAACCAACTTTGTTTAACCAACTATCATACACATCATGAACTCTGCAGCTGTCACTTTAATATCTCCTAGTTTCTTACTCATCATACTAATCCTTAATTAATAAAGATATTCTGCATAGGAAAAAAATATGCATTACACTTAGCACTGAATGATTTGTATCAATGAAGAAGCTGTTTGAAGTCTTGTATGAGATAATAAAACAAAAAATAGTTAATACTGAAGGAAAATAAATAGATAACTGATAATTGGTGTATATTTTTAGAAATCAAGCTGATTAAATGATGTTTCCTGGTGCATAAACAAGCATTTGAATTTCACATTCCTGCTCAAAGACTGACTTTGGTTTTGATTTCAGTATGGAGTAGTCCTGGCCCTGGTATTCATGGCCTTGTTAGCTGGGGGAGCAATGGCATTTTTATTCCGAGAAAATGTGAGTATTTAACCAAATCCTGGAGTGTGTGTAAGCATATGCCTCCCTGACAAGATACAGGGTCCCTCCTCAAGATAAACCTCTGTAACTCTCCTCAAAAGTATCAACTGTTTAATATAAAATTCCCCCTTTACACTGCTGACTAAATAGCTTCATTTACACAAAAATTGCAGGTTATACCACAGGGATATTCAGAATGTTTAGGTATTCTGAATTCATAAACAGTGGAGTGAAAGTTATAAGAAACATCATTACAGGCTGCGGTTACCCCAGAAAATCTAAATAAGCTGCTTGATTAGCCATCAGAAGACTACAGATGTAAATTATTCATATAAATGCTAGCACTAAGTTAGGCTCACAGTTTAGGAAGCTTTATACAATGAAGAAAATTTACAGATAAATTACATGGTAGCATAAGCAGACTTTTCTTATCAATTCTGTACCTAAATGTCAAGAGAGGAGACTAAGAAAGACTACGTCTGTAAACCAATGAAAGCAAATTCTTCTACACCTTCAGCACTACACCAGTCTTTATATTGCTAGATTCTGCTTCAATGTTAAAGTCCCTGAGTCTTCTTGACATGAATTTTTTCCCTCACTAGCTTACTGTATTTTTATCTTTTAAATTATTTTTAGAAATTCATGCCTGTTACGTATTTATAATCACACCAATTCCAAAAACTTATATACATGTATTTGATTTTGCAATGTAACAATATATATATACTGGTATATCGTGCTATATTATCATAAAGTTTTGTACAGTGGGATGTGAACAGTCAGGTATTAGCTCAAAGCCATCTAATATAAGGCATAAACCTATCTTACTCTGCTTCTCCCAGGTCAAATGAAAAGGTCTTTGATGATTCTACCAGTTCTCCACCCATTCCAAATATCTAGGAAAACTTTTCATTAATATCAATGGGTTCATTTTTTCTGGCTTATAATAACTCAGATTTATAAGAAAAATATCCCAGTATAAGTGATTCAGTGAGGGGTTGTTTTATGATGTAAAAAATGCTGTGTAACTGATTTTTTGTGGTACTTGATTTCTTAAATATGTGAGTTTCTTTCTGTGAAATAAGAAAATGCTGTGTAACTGATTATTTGTGGTATTTGATATATCAATGAGATTTTTATGTGACTGTCAGATATCGGAGGACATCAAGACTAAGTTGGAGTACACCCTCCAGACCCAGTATGGACAGGATGTCCGAGGAAACACCACAAATCGACTGATCACCGACGCCTGGGACTCCATGCAGAGAAAGGTTAGCACACACCCCAAAAACTCAGCACAAACACTGTATATATCCTAGCCCAAAGCATAGTATACATTTCATAAGATTGTCCCAGAAATCAGCACAAAACAAATTTTTTTTTTCACGTCGTCAGTATTTAAAACATAGTATACAGTTAAAGTATACCATTGAGGGAGTCAGAAAGATTCCAGTTCCCCGAGAGCAAGTCTATTTCCCTATTTCCGAGCTAAGCAAAATCCCACAGTATACTAGTATGTTCAAGTCACTCCATTACCAAAACATCTCAGACAGTTTATGTCCCAGCAAAAGCATAGTATTTATTACAAGACTTGGTACAAAAATAGTATACATCCCACATTCAGCATTTTACACAGTATGTATTGTATGTACATCCAAAGATTGGTTCACAATTTGAAAATTGAAAATGAAAATATTCAAACTCTGCTAAAAATACTGTCTGAAATATCATGCTTAAACATTTGGGTATAAGAATTATGAACAATATACAGTTTAAACACAAAATACAAGCTTAAAGTCAGACGACATATTCCTCAATTTTATATAACATTTTCCAGGAATTTGTTAATGGTTTACTACTACTCTGACAAGCTTTCTTGCAAAAAATTAGGATACCTTACTGGGCATTTCTGCAAAATACTAGAGAATGCAGTTTCCTATATAATCTTGAAGATACACTTGAATTGCTGATATAAATAAATAAATAATACAGCACAGCAAAATTCACTACATTGGGTCGGGCTTTGAATTCACAACCTCTAGAACCTACACTCCTGGCAGAGAGCGGCCACAGCTTTAACCACTCGGCCATCTAGGCATATATCCATGTACATTTTGTACAAGTAAATTTTAATAATTTAAAAAATCATTATAAAAAAAATAATTTTTATTGAAACTATCACGAGGAGATACAAAAAAAGATGATCGAGGAACGTGTCATCTGACTTTAATAAAATTAAAAGTACCGTACATAAACTCCGTCATATCAGCATATTTTAAAACAAACGACACAAACTTTACTTAACAGACAGGTGAAGAATACTAGATGCTTATATATGCACTGAATTGAATAACGAAGTAAGCAAGAAAGACTTGCTTAAAAAATATTCAAAATTGATGAAACATGATAACCATTAGAAACTCAACACAAAAATAAACACATCACAAACTCAGCATGAACAAGTTAGAAATATCTAACACTTCTGGAATCCCAGTTTAATCAAATTATGTGCACTAATGTTCTGCAGATGGTGTACTAAAAAGCATAAGTGCTCAAAGGGAAATAACTCTTATTACGGGTAAACCATAGCAGTATAAAATAGGCAGTAAAATGTTATTCTTCTAATTGTCTTTTAATTGTGAATTTTATAGTGATTATATGACATGTTTCTATCAGTATTACTTTTATTATGTATTAAATGGAGCGTTTTATTCTTTCTACCAGCTTCAGTGCTGTGGAGCACACGGACAAGCTGATTCTCATTTTTCATGGGCATTTTATAAATTAACAAGTGCTTGGTACATTCTACGGGGTGATCATAATAGTAAGTTTATGTTGTATGGACAGCTAACCAGTCAGGTGGTTCCTCCTTCCTCCGGGCAACACCTCACCACCGGACAGGGGAACCTTAACTGTCACCACCATTTTGATTTTTGCTTTTACTAATTTCTTATTTTTGGCTTATGTTGAATTATCAGTTTGAGTGTTGTGGTCCCTATAGTTTGGACGAGGACGGTGAAGACTTACGAGGAGCCAAGTCTTGGGACTTTTTTAAAAGCACCAATTGGTACATGAGCAAATCACAAAGTAAGTTATCAGTCTCTCCTGTTCTATTACTGCCCCACCGTCTACAGCAGGGCCACCTTTAAAATATTGTTTGCCCTCTTCCGTCTCCTGTTATGAACTTTGAGTCTGTAGGTTTGGAAATTCAGTAATTTTGATTTCAAAAATTATAATCATTTTGATTGATTATAAAACTGGATTTAAGAAGAAAGGGTGTCCAGACTCTAAATAATAATCCTCATATTGGGTACTTTTTCCTCTGAGAATTGGGCAGGAGAAAGCAAATAATTTCCTAAAGGTGGCCTGTCACATCAGCCCAGTTCAGCAGAGAGCTGCTCTGTTAATTCTACGGAAAGCTTGACTGTTGTACAGACTGGTGTCAGCCTATTGTAAAGCTTCTCAATGGCCTAACTTAACTTTTGCTTCAATGTCAGATAGAAATCTATCATTGAAGTCTAATTTAAGTTAGAATTTTTGCTACGTAGATCAGATGTCATGTATGACTAGAAAACATGATGTTAAAAGCTTCCAAGTTAAAACCATTGTTAACTCTTAGTGGTGTTGGTAATGCTGTTGGATATTTTAATTGTGTCCGTATATACTGCAGGATGTTATGTTTATAAGGAATGTAACAATACTCTACTTAGTTGTACAGCATAACTAAGTACAGTCTTGTCTGCCTAGTCTGAGAAGCTTTCTTAGTGTTAGATATATTGGTAATGGGACAAACTGCATGTCCCCAATAGGTAGGGTGATGGAGCTCAGATTTTATACGGTTCATTGCATGATAGGAAGGGTTTATCAGACAAGTCCTACATTGTATGCCTAATTGATCATTGGTTCTGGTTACCTGAGGCTGAGAACTTCAAGGTAAAGACCCTACAGGTGTGCTCAGGTGAGAGGCGGGGCATGGTTGTCATGGAGATGGTATGCATGCACTGACTGTGGAGGAAGTCTGCTTTTTTTTTCTTTTTTTGATTTTAGCAATTTTGTTTTTGTCTGATATTTTCGTTAGAGACCTGCATTATCAGCTTGAGGCTTTTTGTGTATAATCTTGTAATATTTTTTTTTGATTTGAGAACTTTCATTTTTTACTTTTGTGCATTTGATCCATCACTTACCAGTTCTGCATGTAATCTGAATGTTCTTATTTTCCTTTTTAATATTTAACTTGTGTATTACAATATAATAAACCTTTCACAGCTTCGGACAAGTTCTTCTGTTAATGATTAAATAATTTAAAATGTAAAATTTTCTGAATAAGAAGCTTTTGCATTTCAAATCATCAAATATTTTTCTTGTAAAATCAAATTTTGATAATTTTAAACTTTTATTACATATTTGGATATTTTTTTTATCTAGTATATCTATACATATATTTTATATATATAAATATCTGGTTAAAAATCAAGATTATTTAAAAATGTGGATATTTTGATTATTTTTTTCTCAGCTTCATGAATAAAAATTCATTTAAAGCTTTGATTTTTGGTTGACAATGTACATGTGATTAGCAATAAAGCAATGGTGTGTTTATGAAACAGAATATCCTATGGTACCTGAGAGTTGCTGTATAGAAGGGGCCGACAAACAGAAATGTCAAGGCCAAAGCATCATCATGAAAGGCCCGCCCAACTATGGACCCGCCCAACTACCCAAGAAATTTGAATCTCACCTGCACACTGAGGTAATTCTGACTGATGGATCATTGAGTTCTATCAAATGTACCGGGTAGCTGTAATATTTACAGCAAATAACAAATACCGGTAGATTTTTCAGTAGCTTGCTGGATTGCTTTTTCATTTTCTCACGCCAAGTCTACTTCCAAATAGAATGGACATTTAAAAAACTCTAGGCTTGTGACAAATCAATCTTGGAAATTCAAAAGATATGGCCAAGGTCAAAGCTATGGACAAACAAAATATTTCCATAAATTCTTCATCTCAACAGCATCATCATTTACCAGTTTCAGTGCAAATAAAATAATATAAAACCAATAAAAACCCATTTTTCATAGGGCTGGGACGATACTGTACTGAGCCGATTCGGTACATATCACGATACATGAGATGCGATACGATACATATCACGATACATTGCAATTAAATGAAAACATGAATAAAAGTTTAAAATTTATTCAACCTGCCGATGTATTACCGCATGTCCAAAGTTATTTTGTTATATTCATAATGAGCGTTGCACAATTTACAAATTACTTTAGTCTCGTGTACACTAGTTTTTCATAAACGAGTACTCCAAAAGTTTTCCACACTCCATATTTAGCTTCCTAACAGTTTTGACAACTTTACGAGGTTTTCCGCCATCTTTGTACTTTCTTATTAGGCGCGCGGACTAAAAATAACCGATATATGAAGCTCGGATATTTTTGAAAAATAAAAAAAGTTCGGTAAGGTATCGTTGTATTAATGGTAAATGTATCGATCCAAATATCGTCAAAATAAATACCGCGATGCACCGGTGCATCGGTGGATCGTCCCATCCCTAATTTTTCATAAGAAAGGCGTGAATGAGTTTGGACCTTGAGAAACCTTTTGCTACATGTATAAAATAATTCATATTTTAGGGTTGTTATGAAAAAGTGAAGAAATATTTGACGGAGTACTCTCTAATCCTGGGAGGCGTGGCATTTGGTGTACCACTGTTTCTGGTAGGTCATCACGGCAGGAGCAACAACTCCTCTTAATTCTAAGAGAGTTGCTCCTCTTTTGCTTGAACTAGTGCCTCTTTTCAAAAGGGGAATTTTATAACCTAGCTACTGCATATCAAACTGAGAGAAATAATCATGATTATTAATTTTTATCTAAGATTATCTCTTACTTAATGCAATGAAAATCAACTCGTATTTTGTAATGGGTAATTTTTCATGACTGATTTATTAGGTTGTTGGGTCCATCATAGCTTTTTGCCTGTGTGCCAGAGTCAAGAAATCGGACACCAGTTTTGATGAAGAGGATATGTAACCGACAATTAAAACTTTCAAGAGATGACAAGATAAATGATAGAAGATCTCAAAAACTGACAGCAACTGACATTGTTTCAATGTCAGCAATGACACACTGCCAATGGGCAGCAGGTTACCATGGTAACAGGACCAGTGAACATTCCCGCCCAGATCATGTCGTCACATTCCATGGAACATTCCAGTTGAAGCCCATGTGTTGTCCCCATTCACAGAGCCAGTGTAATTCATTGTGTGTGTGTCTCTCCGCCGACCAAGGAAGAAAGGTGTGTGTGTGTGTGAAAAAAGTGTCAATTCTGTGTGGATTACGAGTCAAGTGGTCTTTCATTGTGTAAATCAAGGATATATTTTAGGACAGTGACCTATATTTTACTATGATTTTTGTCTGTATACATGTGCTGTGTGATACATAGGCTGTGTCTGATCATGTGATGTTTACATTGTTCGGGATCAAAATCCCACTGTAACCATTCCTCACTATTGCGCTGTAAAACACGGTCATCATTGGTCAAATCAAATCACAAACAAATACCAAAGACTGGTGGAGCCGCTTTCCAGGATTCTGTTGGAGCTTATCATAGAGACTAGAGTTGCCTACCCTTCACCAACAAACAAGTCATCATCAATCATTCTTCATCACACTTGCTAACCTCTGATATATTTGTGCCGTCAGAGATACAAATGTACACCCAAAACAAGAGTACCTTTGTGTTTGGGTGAGAGTGATTATTTTCTCATCTTATATAACAGCATGAACTTTGACACTAGCATCCCTTTGATCATGTGACCACTTTACGGACCAATTTGAGTGTTGCCTGCATTCTGTAGATCATGAGGATGATTTTGTTACTTTTTTTCTGTGTTGTTGACAGACATGACCTTGTTGTGTAGTTGATATTTCATAAACAGAGTTTATAATCTAGCTGTACAGGTGCAATCTGTGGTTATTGATCAGTAAAATATTTTGCATTGTTTACGTAAAAAATGAATTTTTATTTCTAATAGCATTTGTGATTTGTTTTGAGTAATAATATAAACTCTTACAATAAATGACCAGAATAAAATAAAAGAGGGCATTGTTATTAGTTTAATAGGTTGGAGCCAATTGCATACATGGGTTATTATACCAGTGTGGGATATAATACCCCAAATGGAATATAAATTTGAGTGCAAAAATCTAGGTTTTTAAATTGTAATTGTTCTGACATATAAATCCACTTAAATATGCAACAATTTTTGGTAAGCATTGTGTTTTTGTTAACCTACAGTTTACAAGATTGATCGGATCCACCGAGGGATTAATTTCCCAAATAGTAGAGTTACAGAACAACTGTGTGTCATTTTACCTATCTTAATGTAGATTTATTGTAGTTTTATCAGAATAAAAATATTCTCTAATTTTTGCACCAGAAATGTAATTATATCCCATTTGGGATTTTATATCCCAAATATTCTATTATAACTCACATGGGTGACTGGTCCCAACCTGTTTAAAGCTATTTACTGCAATTTTTTGTTTGCAAAGTTCGAACGAAGGCACCTGACTTTGTATTTTAATTAGGCAAGGGGTATTTATTTTTATTTAATAGAAAAATAGATTAACGTCAGGTTTGCTGAAGTTCCATCTAGAGTTACTGAACTTTGAACAAAATTATAAGGACCCTTAGAGATGTTACAAATGAATGAGATGAATTAACACTTACCTGGGACTGCTCCTAAGACAATCCTGTCCTTAATTACTCATCATGCTTGTTCTTCTCTTTGAATACATCACTGCATACCTCAACCTCTTCAGCAACACTCCTGTCTGTTCTGAAAATTAAACAGAGAATGAACCGATGTGTTTTGGGTAAAGAGGATTTTTTTCTTGAGAACTACTTTAAAACTTGAGATTCAGACATTCTCCTACAAGAAATCCACATTCACTCAACACTCTACAACATAATAGTTTGAAGTGTGAAAGAACATTGAGCAGACGACATTAACATTGCACACTGAGGGACATCCGCATAGATCATAGACCTTACTGGTGACCTTTTGAAACAACATTTACTAGAACCTTTGTACTGCTATCATTATTTCACTCTATGGAACAGACTTGATGCATCAGACCACAACACAATGTTCAAAGCAAGCGATGCTTGGATAGCAACGAATTTACAACTGTCCACTAGTGTAAACAGAAACATCTTTTATCAACTGATTTTGTGATTGAAGTGTATTTTAGTGATAATTATAACAGATATATATGTAGCTCGTCGTGGTGATTCTTTGCGTACTGTTCACATGTGCTTTTTGACTGGACCATGCACTACCCCCCACCCCCCCCCCCCCCCCCCCCCCCAAGAGGTAAAGCAGCATTATTTTCCCATTTGCAAACATCAGACATTTTCAAAATTATACAATATTTAAAAAAAATACATTCAAAGAAACGCAAACCACACAATTTCCGTGTTAAAAGAATCTTAATTATCTTCCACGGCATCATTAAAATTAAATCTTCGGGCCTTGTTAGAAATTCAAGGAAAATAGTTTGTATGCAATAAAAAGTTGGATATTTGACTGTTAGAACCACTTTAAACCAAAGAAATCTGATTAAAATTGTGTTCTACAGCTGTTGTAGTAAACGTTTACATTGAATTAATTTTGGTTTAACGTGGTCTCGTGCTAAAAATTAGACAACTATTTCAATTAGTGACTTATCTAATACAACTACCGGTATATACTATACTCTGTCCCGAGTTTTTGCTTCCACCACTTTTTGACTGACATTTCGATAATCATAAATACTACCGCTTCGGGTTTCAATACACACCCAAAAATAGAAAGTCTACGGGGATGTTGCATTGCACTAGCCATTAACAAGCCCGGATGATAACGTTGAAAAATTCCCGAGTACTTCCGAATGGAGAAAAGATGTAAACATTTCCCATTATAAATCTCCGTAAGAAATTTGTTTTCGTTCCTGTGAACTTTAATGAGTGAAAAATGACAATTGTTCAATGAAGATATGTCCCTTTTATCGATTTCAGCTGTATTTCTTTCACATGTATGTTTATTTTTATTAAAAATCATCATAAAGTGATGGATGCAATAACTTGGGACAGACTACAGTATATAGCCACATATATTGAAAAGACTCCTATTAAAGTATTAGATAAGAAATGACATAATATCAACTGTCTTTACAATTAAGGCAGTTCAATTTATTCAATTTTGATGCAGGTTTCCTGAATTTATGACAAATCAGTGGTTACAGACACCATTATAAAATCAGTACCTGTAACTACAGGAACCCGTATCTATTTTTAGTAACAGGTACTTTCTGTTCAAACACGGGGGAAGGCGAAATAATGGGAAAAGACGCTAATCCTATTTTTATTCCTTTAAAAAAAATATTTATTTTTTCATTCCTTATCCTTAACAACCCCTTATATACGTCTCAAGTAGAAAACCCCCCCTCCCCCCCCCCCCCCCCCCCCGAAATATCAGGACTCGGTGGCCTTTTCTATTTACTCTCGTTTTCCGTATATACAGGAAAATGTGTGGGAATAGAAAATGCAGCCAAGTCTTGATATTTCTTTTACTTGAGATGTATATAAGATCTAGAGGTTGTCAAAGATGTGAAATGAAAAAAAAAGAAAATATAAAAAAGTTAAGAAAACAAAAGGGGGGGGGGGGGGTAGTGGAGGTCCAGTCCACAAGCACATGAAGTACTGATCTGGAATACTGTGTTTGTTCGTTGCCGAGTGGGTTTTAACTGGTAGACACTAGTGGTTCCTTGGCCTACGAAGAAATGAGGAATTTACATGAATGGAGAACATTCATTTTAATTGAGACATCTTCTATGGGCATATCCATAATTTGAACTTATATGGAGAGAGCTATACGACTGTTCGAATTCAGGTTTAGAAATTGGTCCGTTCTACACTATTTAGTGTATAGCTAGTGTAGCATTGACAATAATATATAAGAGGCAAACAGAATTTGTAAATTTCTCAATGACAATGTGAATGAAGCTAAAATATCATAAGACTTGCTTCTCTGTAATTGAATTGCTGCAATCAAAATGTAAGGAGAGTTCAGAATAAAAGAGCTTGAGAGTTAGAAAGTTCTATAACTTACAGGTGCTTTAAAGACTAACAACCATTTCCTTCCTAAAAAGATCTATGATATATCTTGAGACAATTCCAAACCGTGCAAACACAATGCCTTCGTACAATGCAAACAAATAAACGTGCCTCTGTCTATAGGCAACATTTTTTCTACAAAATATAATTTGATAACAGGGGATACAGTTAAATATGGTTAGAGCCCAGGGAAGGAGAAGTTTATCAATGCATTCTCATATTGTAAAAACTACGGAGATTCAATAACAAAATGTTTAATTAAATATCAATGGATAGCAATTTCTTGCAAAAGACAAAGCGAGGAGGCTTTGGCTAAATACAATTATAATTTACCCAGAAAACAGCAACGACCTTTTTTTCGATCAAGCAGTCTGGTTTCGGTCCATGGGTCCGTAATAACTTGTAATTTCAAGCTAACAAGGCTTGGTTGACGAAATAATAACGTCATTATGTATTCATAGTTCTTGTTAAAAAGGACAATTCATAAATGGTGGTAAATTTGATTTGGCCGTATAAACGTAATAAAATTGTCGGGGAAATGGGCGTCGATTTGACAGTCTGAAATCAGCGGCACAAGCAATCGATGAGGTTGTGTTTTAGAAGACAGAAAATGATGAGAGCGATTACCAAGTCAAATCGTGCCGACGTCATAATTACGTCGTAATTTGAGCGGCCGGATCATTCCCTCTACGATGGCTTTTACACCTACTTTACTGCGTTAATTCTTGGTCCACGCGTTTGAAGACGTGTGTTCCCAGGAAGTTTACTGTCCAATTTACGATTCCTAAAGCAGACGACTTCAAAGACTTCGCCCCTTGTAACTGTGTACCCGGTAACATTTCAAACACTCAAATCGATGTTGGGCCATGCTTTTTTCACTTTGTGCCTTTCATTTATGATTTAGAGTCATCTCCCAGGAAAAGAATTAAATAAATATCGTTTATTCATGGCCATTAAGGCATCTAAGTTCTAATTAAGTTGTATTGACCCCTCGGGAGTCGTCCGGACGGGAAACCGGGCCCCACGGGACGCGAGACCTTTTTCAATGAGTTTACGTTTGAAATACCATCGCATTCCAAAAGAGGTTTATGAAATTAAGCTAATGGAAATGGTAAAAGCTAACAGATGAAATGGAATATCTTGGATTTACGCTTGCATTAATAATTTTGCCTGATATAACCCGCCAATAAAAAGCATCCCGGCCGCGCGATGTCGGCGCGCTATAATAGTTCTTGGTCTTCCATTCCATTAAACAACTCATCTGTGTCTGCCGGAGAACCACATTGTGAAAAATATTTATGGCCGATTATTTAAAGACAACGATCCCAATAATATATAACCAACTAAAACCCCACTTTATATGCAGAAATATGCGACGACAAAGTGTCTTTTAATTGCTTGCTGAAATATTCAGCTTTTATAAATATCGGATTCAACTCAAATCAGCTAAATTGATTAAGCCAAACATTATGAATATCAAGTAATCTATCAATTGACACGAACTCGCGTTATTCTTTACAAAAACAGAACTACTCATTTTCGCACCCATTAAAACGAACTGAACTGGAATAATTTCTATAGCAATTCTATTTTGTGATTGCATTATGGATGTTTATCCCAACCCCATTTGATATTTTAACAATCTTAGAAAATTTCTACAGTCTTTTATAACGATATATTTACATTTTCAAGTGTCTCTCTCTGTGATAACACTACGAATCAATTTTGTAATGTATATTCCAATACAGTTCCTCAATGATTATTTTAATATTTAATCGTACAATTGCTAAAAATGATATAAATATAAGTAATAAGAAATCATTCTTTGAATACGTAGATCAAATACGGTCGGGGGTGATCAAATCTATCATAAGCCCTTCGGGCTTTATTGAATTTGATCACCCCAACCGTATTTTATCACCTGATTATATTCAAAGAATGATTTTTCTTATATTCCTTAAATGAACGTATTATTTCTTGTTCGACTAGAAACACATGTGTACTAACTAGCAGAAAAAAGAATTTTGGGTAGACGTCAGCTCAGGCTCAAAATTGTTACTATCAGATAGATACTAATAAATAGAAAACAATAAAAAAAACTTCTATACATCTTACATGTCTTATTGAACGAATTCGGTAAACAAAATAAATGCACATGTTCAGACAGTTAATGTAGATAATGTACACATCACCACAAAAGGCTTCGATATGTGTGTACATGTGTGACCGTGTCTCATTACAGATATATACACGGTTTGGATTTGTGTTACATTAAAGTTTTGTCTACATGTATATTTATATCTAATTTTGAGAAATAAATGTTACTAATGTACTAAGTAAATAACTCAATCATTTATTGAGATAGGAGATGAATTTCATTATTTATTTCATTGTACAGATATAACAATTAAAGATAAGAGAGTTTTATACATACCTTCATACTTCTACACACAACCAAATGTTTACAAATTTCAACAACTCTTTAATACTAATAATAAAAAAATTGTTGATTAATCTGTGCAAATTCATTAAAGTTATAATTGAGAGAGTTCGCTCTCTAGGTTAATTGCTAATCATACTTTTTTCCTTTTTTTCCACTTTTGTATTGTCACTCCAATGCATGCAATGTATGTATTATATGTATTATTGTTCAAATTTTTGTGATTTTTCTCAACACTGTAATTTATGCAGAAATTGTCATTGTCAAAAATCCCATTTTCACACTGGTTCGAGTCTACCGTGATTACGCAGTCATAACCATCGACATATAATCACACAAAACACTAAACAAGTATTCAACGCCCACTCCGGATTATTCTTTAAAAAAAACAAAAAAACAACAACCACCTTTTCTAAAACCTTTTTGTTGCAATTTTCTCGATAGATTCATTTTAACAATTTAGACGTAATGATTTCTTTGTTGTGTGTCTTTTCCTTCTTTTAATTGCTTTATTTTGTTTTGTGGGTTTGCTTTTGTTTTTAAAATTCTTTTTAAAACACCCAGAATACCCGACAAATTACTTAGCGAATTTAATAGTTCATGTTTATATCAAATGATGACCTTGGCAAGCAAATCGTGACTAAAGGATGTGACATTTTGTATTTTGATTGTTTACACACGGATTACAGAATATCTAAAAGAAGTAAAAGAATCAGATGATTCTATTGTCCCGCCTCTCTTTTCGAGCTATACCCACTGCTTTACTGTATCTTTATATATTCAGTACAGTCTAAGTTGGTCGACATTGATCTGTTATAATCTATTACCAATATATTGCAATTTTTATACTTAAATTTGCCAGGTCGGTGACACGTCTCCACAAGCACCAAACGAATAAAAAAAATAGTATTTTAAAAAAATACAGTTTAATTTGATGAAGTCTTGTCACAACGAATTCCAAATTATTCGAAGAAAAACGAGAGCAAAGCAGCTGCTTCGTTTCCTAGGAACCGATCGGTTCTTTGTGATCAGGATCCAAGATCATTATTAAATACATATACTTTACCTGTACATGTACACCTTGTTCTGTCACACCTTGGTCAGGTATAAACGTGATGCCTCGTCTACCTGGCATTTCCATGTCTCACTGATTACTCCTTTTTATCAATAATTTTACAAATTAAATCTCCGTCAGGAAACATCAAATACAGTGGTATCATTTACTTCAGAGCCCAGGGATTTCCCGGCAAGGAGCGCGCTCTTTGTGGGAGGGAGGTGTCGGGTGAACCAAACCCTGGCCATCTGATGCTGAGGGTTACAATACGGCGAGGCGGGGGATAATGAGAAGAAGAAAACTTATCCCGAGTCTTCACAAATTTAATTCTAATCAGCGTCAAACAAAGGCCTCTTAAAAACTCATTTCTGCAATAGTTCATTGATGACGTGGATTTCTTTATTATCATTATGTAGAATATGAAACACTTCCTGACCCGAAACCAGCCAATAAAGGTCCGAGATCCACGCCATACCCGAGGGAACGGACGCGTGAATTCCAGCGGGTTGTGTCTGGGAGAAGACTACGGATCTTAGTCGGTGCTGTTGCCATTTTGGCGGAAATTTCAGACGGAGCAGTTTTAGGGGAATAACGAAGAAAGAGCCGTACATGCAATAAAGAGCAATTAATTATTCAAAGGTAAGATTTTAACGTCTTGTAATCAATAAACTCAGCTCTTGCTCACAAGTTTCCTTCTCAAGAAAATATCTACTTAACACCATACCGAGAAAGAAAAAAATATGATGTATAGCAAATGAAACTGCATCATCTTGCCAAGAAACAACCCAAAAACTGACTTGTTACTTATTCTTGTGAAATGACGTCTGAGATTTCAAGGTAAAAAATCCCCCAGAAATAGATAAATATCAATATCCCTGAAGATCATCATTTTATTTTTGTAGGAGAGAGTGAGAGATGTGATATAGTCTTACCGTGAACTGGTGATTCTCGGTGGGGTGAGGGACTTTGGGCCGCTTTGTTTTCCCCAGCAGACTCCATCTAATAGCCTCCGAGCACTGGCCGCCGAACGTAGATCCACTCGAGCCAAGAATACGGAAGTCGCCTCTTTTGGATAATGTGTTAAATTGAAATAAACAGATGCAGCGGCGAATTTATTGAATAATTTAGTTTCGAACTGCGACAAAGGGCGTGAGTCTAGATTGTTAATGGACGAATCGCGCGCGAGATTGGATGTATCCAGAGCGGGGTGCGCGAGGAACTTCTAGTGACACAACGGGCAGTTTGGATGTGATGAAATTTACAGGGGTGATTCAACTCTCAGTAACTAACGATGTGTAAATGTTGTATATGTAGTTTCGAGTAATCAATTTTAATATTTGTCGCTTGTTTGTCTAACTCTTGTGAAATCAAACACCCCGTGCGCTACGATCGTGGGAACAACTTTTGCGATGCTGAAACTTACGACCCTGTCCCCTCTGAAACGACCACATGTTTCTTATTAGCAACCAAGTGCCGGAGTCTTGAACGTTTCAACAAAACTTTATTTTTTTCGCGTTGTGTTTGGAAAAGTGATATTATTTTGGAATGGCAGAATTCAACGAAGTTTTTGAGGTAAGTTTTGTTTTTTCTTAGTCTGTGTCAGCTTGCGTTAGGTTATAGTGGCCAGAGCTGGGTGATGTAATGGATTAGTGACGGACAAAGGAAGCCGACGCTGAGAGGCAGGAGTGTTATCTGTGGACCCCCATTGACCGCCAGGGGCGACAAGGGGGAAATAAAAACAAGTCTTGTGGGGAATGACTACATCCAAAATGTTTCTGATTGAAAGTAAATTATTGTTCAATATCAGAATCAACGTTTGTGAATTGATAAATTATGAAATTAACATTTAAATTTGTAAAAAAAAAAAAAAAAAAAAAAAAAAAGGGGGGGGGGGAGGGTCATTGAAAGGGAGGGCGTGGGGGTTATTGAAAATATGATAAGTATTTGATCTACATGTACATGACTATTTACCTTTTGTCACTTTACATAGATTCAGTTCTCATAGAAAGCAGAAGTGAATATTTTGGGCCCCTAATTTTGCAATGCTCATAGATTAGCGATATAATGACAGGCAGATAAAACAAAATGGACAGTTATGTGCTCTCGAACACAAATTAATAATTAACATGGGTAGATATGGAATTGACCATGTGAAATGGCAGGGCCGGTCGCCGTAATTGATTGTCGATAATCCTCTGTTATCTGAATGTGTATTAGCAATTACCCCTAAATTTATTCGTGTACACTTCACTTGATAAGCATTATAAATTGCATAGGAGTATGCAGCCATATGGTTATGATAATTAGGGCGTTTGTTCCTCATATATTTCCTAGTGGATCATTTTTATGATGATATTGATTTTTTCTGCCAAATAGATATCAATTTCTTAATATGCCACTTTCGTAAGCGTTTTAATTAAATTAACTAATTTTTGATTTTACAAAAATATATTTTAATCTAAATTAATTTTAGAAAGTTACAGTTATAACCACAACGTAAAACCACTCCAATTTCTGCTTTCTGTTGGAAAAGGGAAAAGAAATTGTTTTAACTTGGTAAGATAAAAAAAAGGATTAGAAGAGGATTAGGAAGTGTTCACAATCTGTATCAAGTGGGGGCTGCCAAAGACTATTCATTGATCAGAATCTTTCATCAGTGCTCAGGTGCGCAAGCAATTTCTCAAACATCAAACAATATAAACAAAACATGAAAGACGCTGGGAACAATGCGTTTAGCAGAAGGAGATCAATATGGCGATGAGATTGATTGGTTTCTATGATTACAATCAATTCGCGATAAGTACATTGTGTTGCAAGTGTCGGGAAACTTATTGCTGAAGACTTCTTGTAGAAATCAAAAGAATATATAATCAGTGCGCCGTAAATCGGCTCAGTTTCCGATAATCACAAACGGAAGATGCTTGTCGCCAAAATCACTGACATAACAGGTTAAATCTTAATAAAAGACGTATTTTAGTCAATAAATATAGATTAATTGAAAAAAGATTGAACAGAAGGCAATATGCCCACAAATATGACCTCTCGTTGACAGTATGACAGTGTGAGTGTTGTTGATTGTCACATACAGCACATTTACTGTTAAACGTTAATATGCCACACGACAGAGTGCTTACAGCACACTGAACTAAAAGCGCAACAGATGGGCGGGTTTACAGCATAAGTCAGTGTTTACAGCCACAACGTTTATATGGCAAATGACCATGTGCTCACAGCACAATGAACTGAAAGTACAATAGATGGACGAGTTTACAGCACAACTTAGAGCATATGGCCAAGTTTACAGCACAATGACAGCCTAAGACTGCTTGAGAAAAAAAAACCCACAAAGGTTGTAACGTAGGTACGACAAGCAGAATAAAATTTAGATGTTATATATACCTAGCTGTGTAGGATATTGTTGAATGTAATTTTTTTAACTTCACTTCCAGAAATTGCTAATGATTGCAAATACAAGCCTGGGCTTTGTATGAAACATTGTCAGATTGGTTAAACAAAGGTTCCGTCAATGATTCGCCTTGCTATACAACAAAAACGTCTTTAAAGTATGGACGTGCTTTATTCCTTGGAAAAACAATTTGCTCGGGGTGCTGCTAATGGATTAAAAATGTAAAATGTCTGTGACCATTGTAAGAATTAGGCCCCAACATCAGTGATAAACATAGACAAACACAGGGGTGATGCGGAGCTCGATACTCGTGTTTACATAGAGGCTGTAAGTACAATATCAAGTGCTGGGGATCGATGCAGGGGACAGAGGGCGAGTGTTACATTTAAAAACCCACTGACGAAATGTAAACTCCATGAAGAGTGTCTAGTAATGGTGTCAATCAAGCTGGGGACTGTGTCAACACCGTGATACAGGCGCTATTGATGGGGCTTTTGATTTATTGCAAGTGCTTTTGTCAGTGTTTCGTTTCATTGAAAGTAGAATTGAAGACTGATGATGTTACTGATGCTTATATTGATAGTAGCTGAAATTAACAATTTAAGTTAAACCTAGTGAAACAATTACACGTTGGTCTGTTTATGGTTCGGTGATATTGACTATCTTATACTGAGTCGGCGTCTCCTGATTGCACCCTTCTAGTGAACTAACAATCCGGATGTTAAACTCTCGCGGGTCAAGAGATCTGGTGAAAGTTGCGTTTTTAAATCTGTTTAAAAAAAAAGAGAGAAAAGAACTCGTGATGTGGCAGAGGTCTACGCTCGCTTAATGACAAAATTCTGACTGAACCCTAAAGTCGACATTTCAAATTGACTGTATCTGGGTTTAAGTAGTTTTTATGATAACGAGATGTGAGTGACCACTTGCAAGACCCAAGGGAGGGGGTTGTGGGTATAAACATTTAGTGTGGTGGTTCACGCCCTCCTTCCTTAAATAAGATTGCTGATAGATGAGTCCCGTTGTAAAGGGCCTTAAGGGCTTGGTTTGAATTAGGCGAGATGACGATGTTTACCACTTGTCAAGTAAAGAAAAATGTGACTTATATATATATATATATATATATATATATATATATATATATATATATATATATATATATATATATATATATATATATATATATATATTTGGGAAAACAATTTGTTGGGATTTGTTTTTCACTGAAAACACATCTACATTTAGTAGCTCTCGGCCACTGACTAGGGCTATGAACTCGATAAAGATGATGAAAATGTACGTAAATTTTCAATAGTGAAACCAAACATTTATTAAATACAATTTTGCAGATAAATTAATTGTTTATACCAAAATAACGCTGACCCCCTTTCCGTACAAGTGACAAACAGTGATTTCATTGATTCCACACCTGTGTCGTTTTCGGTGCAGTGTGTGCAGAAAGGTGTCTCCGTTACCTGGCCAACTCTTTTTTTTTCTACGTTCTTTAAATATCGCGACGTTTTTAAAGAGTAAATACGTCTTTGAACAATTTTAAGGCAAATTCAATAAATTATCTGGGAAGGAATCACTATTGCGTAAGGTCTCAACTCATACATGGCCCAGGCACATGTCGTAATCCAAAGGGAATGTACTATTAAGGCTTGATTCTTCACGAGCAACATCCGGTCGTCGTACAGCGTGTGATTTAGCGCCTCAGTCACAAGCTCTGTCACAGACGAGTAATGACGTCGAAGTTAAACCAGTCGATAGAACTGACCACTGGTAAGGTAGCTAACCTGGTCAGGCACTGCGAGGCCAGCATCCAGCGGTCACTCGGACCCACAGACTCTTTAGAACGTGTAAGTCTTGGTTTACCTCAAAACGCGCCAGACTTCGCTGTTTATCATTTACATTAACTTTTTAATTAATTTTGTCTTTTTATTTTAAGGGCCTAGGACTACACAATATTTTTATTTGGTTTTGTTTTTCAATTTTAATAGATCAAATCGCATTCAAAATATTCCTCGGGTGAACACTATGGACCAATAAACTGTGGAACAGTAATCGCTCAACTGTCATTGGGTTGATTTAAAACGATAGGTTAATTTTTTTTTCCATCTCAAAAGTACAAACCAGTGTGTGTATAACTGTTATGAAGCCCATTCCCGAAATATCATGCCAATGGAAAGTTTAAGAAAAAAAATGAACAGAGAAAAAATAGCTACCAAATGATGAAATATCCATGCACTAGTGTAAATGGTATTTGTTGAGAGGGCACTTGAGCGCTCGTCTCTACATTTGTAGCCAGTATTTATTTGAGCCACTTAGAAATGAAGCATTGATGACACACAGAAACTTGCTGCCGAATTTTTAAATAAGAATTGTTCCTTTCTCAACATCTGCCCTGAACAGGCGGGCATTTAAAGAGGAAGCGCTCCCTTGTTCAGTGTCTGATTTTTCGCATTTTTCTCTAATTTTATTGAATTTGACAGCAGATTGTCGACCGGTGCATTTGTATGCAGTCTTGACGAGATCGGGGATTTTTTGCCCTAAATCCCTGTATAACGCTCCGAGGCAAAGCCACTCCCGTGATAAAAAACAAAACAAAACAGCGCAGTTCTGATGAAATGCGATATGACGGTGTTGTAATAGCGCGACGTTTTATTACATGCGTACTCATAGTATTATTTATTTTTAACGTTTATGGCAGAATTTATACACCACCGGAATGGAGAAAATAATACTTGATTCATCTTTTTTATACAAATAGAACACACCTTGACGGGAAAGGGTGTTTACTCATTTTTTTTTTACATCAACAATCAGTCTGAGATATACATTTTTTGAAAACAATAAGATATATGTACCTGGGTAATCGACTTGTATCTATCTATCTATCTATCTATCGAAATGACGTATAATAGAAATATCGAACCGTATGTCTTGAACTAGAAGTATATATATATCTCTCAATTATACTTTTTTTTACTTCTTATATAACAGTTATTGATAAGTTTAAATTGATAACATTTTAACTTTGAATGTACATAGATATATTGATAAACTATCAATTTTTTACTGATTCATTTAAGATAAAAAGAAAACCACTATAGAACCCCCCCCCCCCCCCCAAAAAAAAAAAAATTGATAATTTTTTTTTTACTTTTCAGCCGCTGAAAAAGAGTACAAATCAGAAGAAATACAGCACGACCTCGAATGACACGTCACAGAGGTCAGCGGCGCACAGTCGGAAGATCCACATCCGGGCGGCGCGGAGGAAAAAAGACCGGTGTTTCCACTACCTGGCGGGGGTTCTTCATTGTTACAACGTGTTTCTGTTGGTAAGTGGCTTCACCAGAAACGAAATTATTCCACAGCAGGTTATTGTGATTATTAATCACGCGTGATAAACACTCTTCACGTGAATAGACACTTCACGTGATTTTTCACGTTAAATGCTCATGTAGAGAATAAGGTTATGATTAAGTGCATATGATATGATTTTGTTAAGTAGAACTGTTAGTATTGTTAGGTGTACAAATTGAAGTAAATTTAATT